>NC_034414.1:48788514-48806014 GCF_002078875.1 Numida meleagris | reverse complement strand
TACACTGTTTTATAACTTGCATCCTTTAATTGTAGCTCTCAGGAATAAAAAGAGAGAAATGTCTCTTGTTTATAATGCAGAATTACCATTCTCTCTTTTGACTGTACAGGGCTAGCAGTCTGTGGAGACTCCTCTATTTTCCCTTTGCCAGCAAAGTTAAATCTTACTTTCAGAGTGTTTCTAACTAGCTTACAGTCAGCGAGTGCTCACTTTTAACCTGCTTGCTGTACAGGAGGCTGTGACTCTAATCCTCCTATAGCTGCTGCTGTTTAAGTCTGACACAGAAAACAGAAATGTTTTAATTATTTTAAAAGTGTTAAGTCTTCTAACATGATGATATAAGGTAAGCAGACTCCTGCAGAGAAAAATTATTGGATTTGTACATCTCAATGGAATAGCATCTAAAAAGACAATGTGGCTCTCCTTGTACGTTGCAGTGTGTAATAATGATGTTTGCATGTATCAGCTGATTGGTACTTTCATAAGCTGACATCTCTCACTGTGATGGCAACTTCTACATGGATGCATTGTAAGAATTAGACATGATTTAATGATTGCTGATCACATTAGACTGAATGGTCAACTGTTATCTGGTTATCCCTGGCCTTCCCTTTGAAAGTTGCTACATCAATTTTGTTTCCGAAAGGCCTTTTATGATCAACACTGAAACTGTAATTCACTGCATATATTTGTCATTACTGCACTATTTACACCTCTTTCCTGTAACTGTAAATGTGTTACCTAGCACTTATGTTTTTCCCTCATTTTTCATGTCTCCAAGGATATTTTGTGGGCACACATTTTATGTTTTTAGACTAGAATCACTAGCAATCAAAATATTAAAAAGTAACAATTGATCAGTGATTTCAATCAGAGGGTGATTATTTGCAATGCTAGTAGTAGTTTTTACCTCTTTTTCATCACTCCTGACATGTTTATGCCTATTGTACTGTAATGTTAATATTAATGTGATACAGCTCCGCCTGCCTTTCTAGTGCATGGGGCACAACTGTGTCATCAGATGAGATCTTGTTGATTAGGTCAAATTTTCAAAAGGCCTCTGAATGTGCAGAGATAGTTTCTTTGTAGGCAGTGGTCTCTTTGGTACAGTCTGTATGCTCAGAAGCAGAGTGCGTGTGCATATTCCATCCACTCTGCGTGTCTAAAATGTTTGTGTAAAAACCCAATGAACTTGCACATATCATGGGTGTTTTGTTCAGGTTTTTTTTTCATATTTGGGCTTCCTGATTTTGTGATTTGATCGAAACCAACAATCTACCCATATATAAACATTTCATAAATGACTCTTAATATCTAGTACTTGTGTAATGAAATTATGGCTTCTCCACTGGGGATGGGAAGGCAGAGAGGAAGAAGAAAAGGAGGTTCCTTCTAAAGAAAGGCCTATTTGCAAAAGTGCTACCAAGTACCTGCCTCTTATTTTTATGGGCAAAAATCAGTAGGGTAAGGCTTCATGAGGGTGGATAGCAATAGGACAAAGGGGAATGGTTTTTAACTGAGACAGGGGAGATGTAGGTTGGATATTATGAGGAAGTTTTTTACACAGAGGGTGGTGATGCGTTGGAACAGGTTGCCCAGGGGGGTTGTGGATGCCCCATCCCTGGAGGTGTTCAAGGCCAGGCTGGACGTGGCTCTGGGCAGCCTGGTCTAGTGGTTGGCGACCCTGCACTCAGCAGGGGGGTTAAAACTCGATGATCTTTGAGGTCCTTTTCATCCCAGGCCATTCTATGATTCTATGATTCTACCCAGAAATTACATGGGTGATCATTCTTGGACATTCAATGTACTTAAGTCAACGGGTTAACTAATGCCTAATTTAAAAGCTGAGAACAAAGTGATGTAAGTGTCCTTCGTCCACCTACTAAGATTAAGCTCTTTCTTGAGAAATCGGATTTTCCCATGTGACCACCAAATGAATCTAAATCCAAAACAAATGCACAAAACAGACATGGTCTCACCCAGAGCCTGATTTTCAAACAAAGCTCTTCAAACCCATTATAATTGCTAAGGCTACTGCATTAGGGCTGGACATGGTGTGACTTTAAAACATGCTTTCAGAACTGTGGGACGAATAAAACAGAATTTGTATTATTGATCAATAGCTGAGCATCCCTTTAGTCATGCCACATTGCTGTGCACAGGCAACTTTTGAGCTGACAAATATAGAATTCTGTCTACAAAATGTTCTAAGCCTGAAAAATGAAGTCATGCCAAGTAAAGGTCATGTTCAGCAAATATATGTAGTGTTTTTTTGTTTGTTTTCTTTTATATATATACACACATATATATATATATTTAAGGGATAAAAATGATGTTGCTGAAAAAAAGAAATAAAGAAATGGAGGCAGTTGTGTCTCTGCTCAGGATGGACCAGGCCAATACGTTTCATAAAGAGTTAATAAGAGAGGTGGATACAGACACGGTGGAGAAGGAAGATATATCAGAAATGTGTAAGCTCGGTCAATAATGGTGAGAGTATATGTTGACATTGCAAACATTTTCACGATTTCACACCTCTTACTAACATCCAGGAAGATGGAAGGAGCAAAACAGAAAGCAAAGTAAAAGGAATCCCCTTGCACAACATATTCCTCGAACCACTGAAAGCACCTGGTGGGAATGACCACTGGAATGGAAGAATGTGTGAATTCCCAGAGAAAAAGAGACACTGGTCTGGGCCATTTTCCTCCTTCTGTCATTTTGTACAAAAGCCCACCTGGGCCGAGATAGAGCTGACTGATGCCACAACACTTCAGAAGCTCAAATTGTTGAGAAAGCTGGGAGGAACAAATGGAAATCGGCAGAACGCATCACCAAAAGGACAAATAACAGATGGACAAACAGAATTCCAAAGCAAATGCCAAATACTGGAAGGAACAACAGAGTTGGGTAACATACTGGAAGAGAGGCAAAATAGTTAGATTCAGAGGACCAGCACAAATGCCAAAAGGCCTCCCAAAGAAGAGAGAAACTGAAGCTGATTAAGTAGAAGAGGAACTGGTTTTTAGTTAAAGAATATTTGCAGCAGAAAATCATTCTATTTGCTATTGCTTTCTTAACTTAAATATATTTCCATTACATAGAGTGTTTTCAGTTATTTAGAGCACAGCTCTCTGTATGTTGGAGCCAAATGAGGACATTTTGACTGCAAGAAAAGATTTAATTGGGATGGCCAAAAGAATTTTAGTCTTGTAGTTCATCTAAAACATGATGACCACAGTAATGTGTTCATTGGATTGATAAATTGTAATCCAGCAGATACAATCTCAGGAGCAGCCCACAAAGTAAACAGGTAGGTAGTAAAGCAAGCCAAGAGTCTGCCATGCTGGCACACAAGTATTGTTCATATATATTTGTTAGCACTGTTATCTGTAAATTGACCTCATGCAAAATATGTGTTCAAGATCCTGATTAACTGTGCTTTGACTTACTCATACAGTCATATGTGTTCAGAGACCTGGACCAGCGTAAGAAGTGGGCCAAGGTGAACCTAAAGAGGTTCAGCAAGGCCAAGTGCGAAAGGTTGCACTTGTGTTGAGGCAATTGTATGTATACAAACCAGGAGGAGAACTCATAGAAAGCAGCCCTGTGGAGAAGGACTGGGGAGTTCTGGTGGCCCGAAAGACCAGCAGTACCCTGGGCTAAAACAAAAGATGGGTGGCAGCAGAGCGAGAAAGGGGATTGTCCCCCTCTACTCTGCCTTTGTGAGGCCTCATCTGGAGTACTGTATCCAGGTCTGGGGCCTCCAGTACAGGAAGGATGTGGAGTTGTTGGAGCGGGTCCAGAGGAGTGCCACAAAGATAATCAGATGACTGGAGCACTACAAAGAAAGGTTGAAGCAGCTGAGCTTGTTCAGCCTGGAAAAGAGAACGCTCCAGGGAAACCTCATTGCATCCTTCTGGTATTGAAAAGGACCTTATAATCAGAGGGGAAACAGACATTTTACACAGTCTGAGAGTGATAGGACAAGGACAAGTGGGAATGACTTTAAACTAAAAGAAGGGAGACTTAGGTTAGGGGGATTTTTCGCTCAGGGGGTGGTGAGGCACAGGAACAGGCTGCCCAGAGAAGCTGTGGATGCCCCATTCCTGGAGGCATTCAAGGCCAGGTTAGATGTGACCCTGGGCAACCTAATTTAATGTCTGGTTTAGTGGGTGGCAACCCTGTCCACAGCAGGGGGGACTAGGTGATCTTTAAGGTCCTTTTCAACCCAAGCCCTTCTGTGATACTGTATGATTCTATGATAAGAGTTAATCACAAGACCAGTGATTCCTCTTGTAATAAATTGATGGTCTACCTTGCTGCCACAAACCAAAGAGTTGGCTGTGCAGAAGCAATCATATATGCTATAGTTTCATTGAAAAGTTACTAACCAAGTAAGGGGAGCCAGAGAGCTCGATCCTTTTTCTAACCACTGTTGAGGTCAATTCTATTTACTTAAGGAATTGAAAGCACAACAAATACATATTGTTATTGTTCTTTAACCAAAGGTTGTGGTGCTAACATTTTGACTACACTTGGGTAGAGAGTTGTCAATCAAACAAATAAGAAATGAAATTTCCAAGATCTTCTGTTTTTTCTCTTCTATCTGTCAATGGTATCTGAATATCATTGAGGAAAAAAAGTGCATATATGAACTAAGTAATGTATAATACCCCCAACATGATTTTATTTTTGTTTAAAAATGTGGTAGATTTCTTGCTGACCCTGTCAACAACTGCAAGTAGCTAATTTGCTACCGCAATGACTCATCATCAATTCAGTTTACATGTAACTGACAAAAGTCAGCCATGAAAAATAGTGTTTGATTTCACTACCTAATGCAAACAGGGGCAACATTCCCATGTTTTTTTTGACTGCTTCATGTAATCCCTGTAATTGCAGAACCTGTCTGCTGAATAGTTCTAGGTTCACTGGTTCATTTTAAACTGGATTTGAGAATCACTAAGCTAGCTTCCTGAAAGGGTCTGACCCATCTTGGCTGTGTACGGTACAAATGCAACATTGGACAAGGGGTTCTGCAGCCACTGGTCATATATTTCCATTGGGTTCTGCTGTCTGGGGTCAGAAGATGCTCTTTCTGACTAATTCAGCACAGTTTGAGGCCTCAGCTGTGCTGCTGGGGGTCACTGTTCTTGGTCAGGTTGCCATGGGGAAGGGATAAGGGAAAAGTGGACTTCTGTGCTTCCTTCCATTTCACTGCACAGCTTGCTGCTTAGCATGGGGCAGTTTGACAGGAAGTGGCTGTGAGGAAGCCCACACTTGTTCCAGCTCATCTATCACAATAAGAGTTATTCTGGAGTGAAAGAATACATCCTAAGGGATGCAGAAATTTCAAAAGATCAAAATCAGAGCATGTGCATACTGACAGAAGGAAGCTCCCATGTAAAGCACTGTAAAATTTGAGAAATGTGGCATTGGACTGTTCAGTAATATTGTTCCATTCTGTTTAGGATATAATTCTTTTTGGATGTTTCTTTCCCTCTCCCACCCCCTTGCCCAGGATTCAGTATATCAGAGTTAAATGGTCACCATAGGAGCAGTTAGTAAGCAAATGCCAGGAATAGCAGGGATGGTTTTGGTGCAGACGCCTCTCTGATTTGCCACTTGTGTTAAGTGTTACAGCTCAGGGAAAGAACCAGAGCCCCAAGCCAGACCACGACACTGCTGCTCTTCTGATTCTGGAAGTAGAAAGCTCTGTGGAGGGTGCACATCATCAAGAAACAATCTACATAGATAATTACTGGCATATTCTAATAGGAAGGAATGATTTCTGAAAAAACAGAAAAGGTCTATTGGTGAACATGTAAAAGCAGGTTCTCTGCAGGTGCTAGTGAAGAGAACTTCCACCAGCTTGTGGAAGCTGGATCCTTAATTTGTCAGCAAGCTACAGAAATTGTAGCCCCACAGTAAGCTGCTAAAGATCTACTAGTCCAGAAGCACATGTTCTTCACTGACTCCCACTCCCTTGGCATCATACTCTGCACTTTGAGAGGTGAAGACTGAAAACAGGGAATGGCATGATGTTTTATTTCCAAAGGAGGAACTGCTCTGAATTGTGCCATACATAGGGGTGGGCAAGAAATTTTTCCAAAGATGGGATAGTATTAGACATCAGTAATTACTACATAAACCAGAATCTGCAGTACTTCAGTGCTTTCATGGGAATATACTGCTAAAAAATTATCTGTTTGGCAGGAAAATCTGTTTGCGAATAAAGTGCTGAAAAATAGATTATTTTGATTTTAGGATCCTTCTTGTCCTTTTCTTATCTCATATGAATACTTTATTTTGGCGTATTTTAGATGAATCTGGAAATCACGAATTAGACAAGTGCAGAATGTAGTTTTCCCTCTTGGAAAGTTTTAAATGGGGGCTTCTTAGCTAACTGAAAGGCAAAAATATGTCCTACATTTCTACAGTATTACTGTTGGTGTCATTATAATAGTTAATGCATTTTTTGCTACAAATGCATCACACTCAATTTCATACACAACTGTATTTCCTTATTTTCAGAGTAGAAAGTAAGTACAATCAGTCAGAGGTTTGAATCAGGAAGTGAACAAACTGTTCATGTTCTGCCTGCGGCCCCCTGAGCACACACCCACCCACCAACAGATCCAGCACTGAGGAGCTCGGCTCACTGCATCCCTTGTTCATGTTGCACTTCCTAAGACAAACTGCCCTGAAATCTGCACTGAGGAAATCAGGGTGACGATACTCCATCTTTGGTGAAATTAAGAGTCCCAGTTTTGGGTTTAAAAAGCAACACTTAAAACTTGGCATCCATTTGTGGTACACTGAGTGCCCACATCTGAAAAGGAGATCCCAACCCACATAGCAGACTTCACAATTCAACTTTCTTCTTCTAATCTATGCACAGTTCTGGCACTGTTGGAAGATAAAGGAGACTTCGAATTTTTTAGAGATTTTCCAGTGCATAGTATATGTAGAATTATGTAAATTTGTTTTGATAGTGTTTTACTGATTTTAACCTGGAGGAACAAAATTTCTGCACAAAGTTTCTCAAATGATCCTTGCTTCATTTTTGTGAGATCAGAGTCACTGGCCAAGCTGAAAACATGTGTAGGATGTCTCTGTCCTGGATGGAGGACAGTGTCAGCCAGTGATCTTTAAAAAGTTCCAAGGCCACTGAAGTTTTTTACATTGCTTTCTTATGTCTTAGGAAGCCTACAGAATCATGCCATTTGTGTCTCTTATTCTCCCTATACGCAATATTTTAACTTATTTTCTAAAAAGTAAGTTAATCTGCTAAAGTTTTCAGATATGAGTGCTGAAGAAAAGGATGTTCTTTGAGCTCAGCAGTGCTGTTCTGCTGCTGGCTGCTGAGTTCACATGTGCTGGCTGGCCAAAAGGCATGTCCATAGTTCATGACCAGTCAGGCATGTGTTTGTCATGTAATGACAGAATCTGGGAAGACAACTGTGATAATGTGTTTAGGAGAAAAGATCAGAGCATGAGATGGAGAAACTGGAAATATACAAGGGCTGCTCCAAGATTAATGCTTCCTATTTTATTATACTGGCCCACGACATCAGAGGTGGATGTTAGCAGTATGGCAGTAGAGGCTGAACCTTTCAAACTGTATCCCATTCCATTCTGTTGTCCTGTAATAGTGTGACAGAATGGCATCTGACATGGAAGTGCATATGAAGCAGTTTTGTCACTGAATTCCTCTGTGTGGAAAAAAAAATATATCCATTGAAATTCATCTACTCTTGCTGAACGTTTATGGAAACTATCAGTGGATGTGAGTGCAGTGAGGCGGTGGGTGGTGTGTTTTCACCAGTGGCAACAGTGACAGAGGGTCACAGATTGGGCATGCGGGCTCTTGTTCATTGTTGGCGAAAATACATAGCTAATGGCAGTGACTACACTGGAAAATAGTGCTTTGTAGCTGAGAATATCCTCTATCAAATAGTGTTCTTGTGCTCTTTGTGTCTGTTGTAGTTTCCATGGAAATAAATCGGAGGCATTACTTCTGGTGTGACCATTAACATGATAGAGGCACCAGGAGGAAAAGAGAGAGAGTGGTCACTGCAGTAAGACCATAGAAATAAATATAAAGGATATGTTTGTAGAGAATCAGAGTCTGGAAGTCCATTGCTCATGGAACAACTTATTTCATATTGGCAGGTCATGCTTGAATCTACTGACTGTCTCACTTGAGACCTACTGTTATTCTGCTGGCACCCTTATGCTTTGTAATTCTAACACAGGAGTTAAGTGTTGACTTCAAATCCTGCACAGATCCGCTGACGTCTTTTCCCTTTACAGAACCTGCAGTCAGAAAAGAGCCCTACTGCACAGAAGATTTGAATAGATGGATAAGTACCAGTGAAAGTATTTGCATAAGGAAAAGAATTATATTTTATAACTCAACATGAGAAGCATAGATTACTTTGCACATACTTATTAAGATTAGTCCATAAGAATTCATTACTGGCATCTTACTGGAGAAATTAGTTATTTCTTTCACAGTCAAAGATAACATGTAAAACATTGTTTGTACAGCAGACAATTAAGATGGAGGTTATTTCCTAACACTAATGAAAGTTCTCTCTTAGAACCATTTCAAATTTCTATGGACCTCTAACCTGTCATTTTCTTCTGTTTGGTTCATTGTATTTTGTAACAAAGAAAACTGTACTCGGCTGTGAATAGAAAAAGAAAAACCCTTTTTCAGACAAAAGAAGCAAAAGATCTTTTGTTACAAAAAGTAGCACAACTTCAGAAAAGATATTTCCTAATAGAGATCACTTGGCTATTTATTGTTTTCAGCATGGAGAGGGTTAAGCCCAGCTGAGAATGCCAGACATACCTGTATTCATTCCATTTTGAATAAAGTGACAAATTCCTATTCTTGGTCACTGGAGCACAAAATTAGCCCTGTGCTTCAGTGAAAGGTCAACGTGGGAAGAAATAAACAGGAGGTGAGAGGTCATGACCTGTATACAGAACAGCAAAAATGGCTGAATAAAAAAAAAGTTAATTCTACTGTATGTTGTACTTTCCATATAGTCAGGTCCCACTGGAAATGTAAAGCAGTCCTAGAATGTTGTTCTGGAAAACAGAAAAATGAAATGGGCTTATATATATTTATACTGCTGTTCTTGTACAGGCCCCACTGTATTTGTCTATTTTAAACAGCTCCTATATATAAATATTTATTCATGTGATCCAGGATCCAATGGATCTAGGAGGAGTTTAACTGATGCATGCCAGAGGACTCTTTTGCTGTCCATATCTTTTAGCAGCATATTCAGTGCTGAATAAAGACCTGGAGACCCCTGAAAACTGCTTAGGAACAGGACCAGTTGCTGATGGGAACAAGAGTCTGAGCCAGATGGAAGGTACTGAAATTAGGCAGCAAACATAGTGTTTAGCTCTAGTAAGTCTCTGGCCCTGAAGGGCTGAAACACTCTCTCATCTGATGTTGGATATTGAGACCTTCTAGTTCTGGTGTAGGAAAGAAATTGCTATCTTATGTGCTCTAGATAGATGTAGTGGACATGTGAGCAGCAGTGGCAGATAGCAGAACACAGGCAATAAATAGTATTTTATTCAAACAAAACTGCATTCAGTGAAACACATCATGTGCTGTGAGGAGTGGATGTGGAGAAGATAATAAAGCATTCTCAGAGCCTGGCTCATATAGAGGAGAGTACTGGTACCACCATCCTGTGGATACCTCTCAAACCACTTCTGGAGTGTGCTGCATGTATTGGTCTAGGGAGGATATCAATGTCCTCTTGCTTTGGAATTTTAATGAAGAGTTATTCTTTGTGTCAATATTACAACAAGAGCCTTGACTCTGGTGCTGGGTCTTGTAAAAATGTTTGTTCTGTGAGGTCACATGAAGTGAGTCTGTTTTAGACCACATTCGCACACAGGTGTCGTTACCATCATATCCTAGCATGGTAGCTCAAGCTGATTAAAAATAAAGCGTTACAGAGAAAAAGCCTACTCTGTATGTGCATATGGTTGACAGAAGGCCCAGCTAGGAAAGAACAGCTCTGCCAGAAATAGTTGCCTCTTTAAAAACCAATACAAAATCAAGGTGTTGAACCAAAGAACATCTCCCTGGACAATGCAATATTGATTTGTAGAATATTTGGCTTTGTAAAAAGAAAACATTCAAGAAGGTAAAAGAGTCATTGTTCAGATTGCAATGCTGGGCAAAAGGTTTTTTTTTATTTCGTCTGTTCTTGAAACTTGTCTGGGAGCACTTCTTTGAAATGTATCTTCAACATAAAATGATAATTCATTGCAACCAGAAATCTAAGTAGTAAAGATTACTTTTGACTAATTTCCTGTTTCTCCTGAAATTAAGAGCAAATGGAAAGAAAATGATTGAAAAAACCTGTTGAAACATTTTGAAATTCAAAATTCTTTTTCATATGAAGTTTCTTTTCATTTTACAAGCTAAGTATGCTTATATGAAAGGAAAATGATGAGCATGAAGAAAAAAGATACTGAAATGCATATCGACTCAGTTCCCTTCCAAAAGTTTGGATTTCAATTTACAAAAAAAATTAATCATAATCTCAGAAAATGCATCTAGGAGAAATTGCGTCCTGCCAACTTCCAGTTGTTAAACGTTCTAAGTGCATCTGAATATGATCTCACAATACAGGGATGCAGAGAATATCTTGAGAAAGCAATGTGTCTTCATAAGTTACTGCATAGGCTTACTCAAGGAGATTACAACTAAACTATCAAAAACACGCAAGAGGGAAATCTTTCCTATTTCTTTGTTGCTTTAGATTTCTTATTCTCACTTTTTCTCGTGTCTTACCAGTGCTTTGCAAATTTGATGTGTTTTTGTTGTTGTTGTCGTCGTTATTATTCTGAAATGGATATTTGCATTGCTTGCTTTCTTTTCTTTTCTAATAGTTGCTTGTGTTTTTGGCTTAGTATACCTCATATTAGCAGCAGAGTTGTATAGTGTTATGCCAGTTGGCACTTTGTATTTCAGCAGGTTGAAGAGCAGTATGAGGTCTTGTGAGGAAAATACTCACCTAAATTAACTAGTTACGGTCCTTTAGCAACAGTTTGTACCTATTAGCTTCTATACATCAGAAAACAGAACAGCCCTGATAAATCACTGATGGTTCTCCAGTGGTTTCCAAACAATATGAGCCAAAATAATTTATGTTGCTGTTCTGAGAAGACAGTAGATACTGCATTCAGGCATATGTCGAAACCTAGCAAAAATAGATGGTTGAATTTTGTATTACTACTTAATATTAATTTTGTTCACATGCTATGGTAAGGTATATTCTTCTTTTGAAATAAAACTATAACATTTATTTTGAAGTTAGTAGAAGTGAAACCAATAATTCTATTTCTTCCCATTTCTGCATGGTAAGTATTGATGAATGCAGATAGTGTGTAGATTATTTTATACGATAAGAAGCCCATATGCTCCAACAGAATTCTTCAGTGAGATTTAGATGCATGAATTTATTTTGGGGAGAAAAAGATATAAGCTTGCATATATTCTGTATATTGATGTTGTCTGACTGTTTGTATGTGGTCTGTTTTGCTGTGGCTGCAGAATGGGTGACTCCATGTCTATGTGACTGTGACTCTCAGAGGATAGTGAATAGACTGATATTCATTTTATACAAGGCTGAGATAATGAAAACAGAGTAGAGAGATGAGCTACCAGTTTAATTGCTGAAGTTTAGACTGGCATGTCTGGTTCAGAAATCCTGGTGTCCATTTATGCATGCTACTGGAAAGTGATTTTAGCTCTTTAAATCTCCAGCATGCTAAGGCTGTGGCTGAGATAAGCAATGTTTTTCTCTTTTCCTGTCATCAGTTGAGCAAACCCTCTCCAAAGCAGACCTCATTATGGTTGCCCATGGTTTGACTCTTGGCAACAGCAATGTTCTCTCTATTGCTGCAGCTTCAGATTATATGGAATTATATGGAAATGGAGAATACAGGTGGCAGCTGATTGTTCAAATGAGGTATTATGCCCAGAGCTCATACTGCTTCTTGAGACCTTTTGTGATATGACAGATTTACTAATCCCCATGTCAATGAGATTCGTATTGTATGGCCTTTCTTACTTAGAAGGTGGCTAGTATCTAAAGGGGAGCTAAAGAAAAGAAAGGGACAGACTCTTTAGAAGGGTCTGTGGTGATAGAACAAGGGGAAATGGCTTCAAGCTCAAAGAGGGTAGATTTAGGTTGGATATAAGGAAAGAGTCTTTTACAGTGAAAGTAGTGAGGCACTGGAACAGGTTGCCCAGAGATGTGGTTGATGCCCCGTCCCTGGAGATTTTCAAGGTGAGACTGGATCAAGCCCTGGGCAGCCTAATTTAGCTGTGCATGTCCCTGCTCATTGCAGGGGAGTTTGACTAGATTACCATTAAAGATCCCTTCTAACTCTAAGGATTCTGTGATTCTGTGATTTGTTGTTTAACAGACTTAACATACCAAGGAAAGAGGTACTTTTGTCAGGTGCCAAACTGTGCTAGTATATTGGCTCTACGATAGGAGTGCATCTGCAATGCTTGAATTTCAGCTACTCCTCACTCCCACAAGACAGGAGAGGCTGCACTTGATAGTACCAGTGGGACTGCAGTTCATCCAGCACACTCCTTCCTTCCTTTCTCCATAAATCTCCCCCTTCTTCCCTTTCTTCCTCAGCCATGAAGGACCTGAAGCATACTCTAGTTGATCAGTTTGTGGAGAATTAACTTCTGGAACAGACTCAATGATTCTTCTTGGTAAGTATTCCCTCTAGTTTCATCAGTACCTTTTTTTTTTTCTTTGTATAATGGAAAAGAAGGGGGAGGAGGTGAATATTTGACCTATTGATTTTGATGTTGATACAGTAGAATTTAAGGATGCTCAGTTTTAATGATGCTGCGTTACTTGACCTGGGAGCTGCAAGCAGCTGATCTGCAAACTTTCATTAGAGGTGAATGCTTGTGATTTCAACATTACGATACCTAACCAGCAAGTTACATCTCTGTAAATCAAAACCCCTCTGATTTGTTAGAGCAAGATAATAGTCCACCTCAAGCCTATCCCTACATGAAGGGTTTATTTTTGCCAAAAGAGTATCAAAAGAAGCTACTAAATAAGGGATAATCCTGAAATCATGAGTCAGTTGTTGTTCTGACTGTATTCAACAGTCTGACAGTTGTTCATCACTGAAATCGTTATGTCTCACTTATTTCAAAGAGCCTTGAAAGAAGATGGTGTAAGAGAAAGAATAAGGTTGTAGGGAAGCTCTGAGGTAATTTGTCAGTGTTTTCTGTTGGATAGTAACATTCAAATAACACTGATTTTTCCAAGTATTCACATGTCCAAAGATCTATTCCTTATGTTGAAGACATCATCAATGTCTTTGGAATTAACATACAGAGAAATATATTTTCTCTCTTTTTTTTTTTTTAATGGAATAGTTATTTTGCTATAACAAAAATTTGTTTCAATGACAGGTTTAAGTTTTACTGAAGTTTCTAGAAAAAAGGAAGTAACATTCACTACGTTGTTTGAACTCATGTGGATTTATGTTATCTTTCTACACTCATGGCTAATGCCTAATGATGTTTAAATGTTAGTAGTTTTATTATATTGATTTAACAGTTATTACAAATATTTATAGGTTTAGAGGGAGAGAAAGCTTCAGAGTACTGTAAAATAGAGACAATAATAAATGAAATGTGATATTCATCTTTCAAGTATATTTTTACTTGTACTTTTATGAATTATTTACACTAATCGTAAAACACTCTGTATCAAACTGGAAATTTTGATATATGAGTAGCTGCTTTTAACAAAGTTAAAGGTATTAATTATCAATTAGAAGAAATTGCTGCTAATAAGACTGGGGGAGGGGCAGAGAAAAACTGATCAGGAAAAGCTGACACTTACAATGTTCTGTAAATTACCAGTATTTTTTTTTCTTACATCTGCCTTAGATGATATGAAGAAAGGTGTCAGGAACACAATTACTAAATACATCTAAGATACAAACCCTTTTGTTGTTCTTTTAATCATTTGAGGGAAGAATATTAATTCCTTGGAAAATTTTTGCCCTTTTCTACAGATAACAAGTAAAATTAACTAACAGCTCAATTATTTCCTTAATGAGTTAGCTCCCCTCCCCACTGGCATGAATTCAGTTTAATTTTTTTCTTCAAATGTCTTCTATTCTAATATCAATCAAATAACTTTTCAGTGCATAATCAGAAAATCATAATAGAAGGAAAAACAAGTTGGAGCTGATGTCAACTACAGTGGCTTACTTATAACCACTATGTGTAATGCATGCAGCCAAACTAGTGATTACAGGTTGACTAAGTAAATGGAAAAGTAAGTAGTTTAAAACCAAGGTAGTAATAGAGGAAACAAAGTTGAGGTATTTTATGAATATTTAATCATTTACTCTCTATATATTAATTATACTAATTACACTAAATTGGAATGCATTGAGATGTATTATTGTGTGTGTCCTTTCCCAGCTGTGATTCTTTAATGAACTCTGCTTCATAGTTTCTAAGAAAATCTACATGCTAAATTTTCCAAAATAATGCCTTAAGTTATCTTCTTCATTCAAATTAAGCACTTTAATGAGTGTCTGCTTTTTCAGAAGTGTTCTTTCCACTGACTTGGAGGGGAAAAAACCATGTTATATGATTTAAGTGGCAATCAGATACTTGTAGCAATAATTAGCCAATAGTCGTTGTCAACTTATGTTAATAGTCACATTAACTTTTTATCCATGGCAAATAAATAAATAAATAAATAAATAAAGGAAATTGCCCATTATGGAAGTAGGAAAGAAATTTAAGAAAGCAAACAAGCAAATGACACTTCTTTGTTCACATCCAATATTTCTTCAAGTCAGTTTATCCAAGAACAATACTAATTCATGTTAGGCATTTTGGCCTGAAACTGTCTAAATATATCCTGTATCTAAGAAGGAGATACTGTGCTTGCCTCTGTTGAAAAAGATTTTTCAGTATCTTTTTTTCAAATAAATTCTCTTTACTGTATCTTGGAAGAAAAAGTTTGAGAAAATCTTTTGCTTCTTGTGATTTTGTCATATTTTTGTTCATCAGATGAGAATAGCAAGAAAGGGAAGTGTGATGGGTATTTCAGCTATCTTCTGGAGATCAGATCAAGCACACACCTCGTAAAATAAGTCTTTTCATTTTATAAGTAAAGAAGTCTGCAAGAAGCAGTTACCTTTGACAGAGATTTTATGGTAGGTAAAATTAAAGTGGTATCTCTTATTTAATTATTCTTTCAAAATCTGTCTGTGTACAAATGAAGATGTCTTAGTGCAATGAAAATAATAATATAGATTATTCAGGGAATACATGCTGACCCAATCATCCTTGGTGGAGCCCTCAAACAAGTAAAACCCCTGTTATAGCACAATAATGTCCTATTTTGTAGCTGAAACAAGACAGGCTTCTTGTGTGTGTAGATCGAGTGGCACAGTTTATGCAATTCAGTTTTAATACCATGCATGCAAAACAACATGGTAAAAATAGAAAGAAATACCTTTTTTTTTTTTTTTTGCATGACTCAGTAACCACAAATAAGTCATCATTACTAGAAAAATGAATCAACTACCCTCTGGCCACAGACTTTGAGGGATGTATCAGTAGGTAAAATCCACCCTACCTAATGTAAAGGCAATTATCTATCACCCATAATGAAACATATACAATATGTAAAGAAAGTGTTCTGTTGAGGGACCTGTCTTCTGATGATCTGATGGCCTAAACTTTAAAACTTCTCCAAAAAAACCCTTAAGCTGACAGCATAGTCTTTTACATTGTTTCTTTGAGTACATGCAAGGTTATTGAAAACACACACACAATTTTATTATACATTGATTGCAGGGAAAATAATTTCTGGAAAAAGCTTCCAGCTCAACTTCAACGTGTATTTTAATAGGATTTAGTACTATGAATTTTAAAATGAAGAAAGCTTGAGGAAGTTCATGACGATTAGGCATGATAGTAGAGTATCTGAAATAAAATGATTTTGAAACAATTGGAAATAAGTGCTTTTCCTAAAAATTAAGTCTGATATGCACTTCTTTCATCAACAGGACATCTGGAAACTCCTTAATTCTCAGCATAGCTTTCAGAGGTCTCTAGCTTAACACACTAAGGACAAGGATGCATTGAAGATGTGCAAATTCTTTAATAAATATGATATTGCTTTGTATTTGTTTGTTGACTTTAAAATTTTCTGGGGTTACTCCTGCATTTTCATGTTGAATTTTCACTGTTTATTAGTGACTTGTGGTTAATGCTTTGATTAAAGTGTAACTGCTATTTAGGAAGAAGTTAATTCTTTTTCTGTCACTTTAGCAGGGTTGTGGATCAATGTAAAAAATTGATAATGATAAAGAAATGATAGTGATAAATAACATGGTCATTATTCATTCTTCTTCATGCTCAGAATTTATATTAGCATGTTGAAGCACAGATTCAGGAAAAAAAAATTCTTTCAGGTAAACAACATACAAATTGAACACAGAGGTTCATGATCCTTCTATCTGAAAAGCCATGCAGCTCTACTGAACTTTGAAAGTTCACTCCAGAACATAGTTTGGTGCAATCCATACAGAATATTTTTAGAGCTTTAAAAGTGGCCTCTAAAAGAGGGTGAAAAAATGCAGTTGCTCTTTTTAATCCTGATGGAAAAATCATGAATTTGGTTTTATCTTTTTATTATTATTATTATTTTCTTATTTTTCTTTCCACTAAAAGAAAGGAGGAAAGGAGGGAAGACTTCTTCACATAAACAAGAAATAAGGTAAGGTTAAGTGAAGATAGGCAGGGACAGAATGTTAACAACATGGAGATGCATACTCTGGAGAATAGTCATTCCTCTTTTGTTGAAGATGAGGTGCCAGAGGTGGTTTGTTATGGTGTTCTCTAATAGCAGTAATGAAAGAGATAGATAATATATATATATATGTGTGTGTACATTAGTGGGAGGAACAACCAGAACACATTAATGAAGGAGAGGTGATTGACCTAAGAGGTATAATAGGTAGTCTTTGTTTTCCCTGAAAGAGGCTAGCTTTTGGTAGCTTGGTAAGATGTTGTCTAGGTAAAATTATATGCAAAACCTCTGTGCCCTCAAGTGCTTGATTAATGTATTCATAGAAACTGGCAAAACACAGAGGACTAGAAGGAGGACAAAAATTAGGTATCTATGGCCCTACAGTGTGTCTCTATACCAGAATGATTTCAAAACCATGAGATCATATGAATACGTCACATAAAGACATTTCGTGTTGTTCTGAAAACAGCCTTGGGGTTTTTTTTAGACAGTAGAGGAAATACACAATTATAATAAGCAATATCAAACATCTGTGATGGGAAACAAACTGAAGGCATCAGATCCAGAAGCATCTAAACTGGATGACAGCCAAGTGAATTGGGTTTCCTTCCCCTCTCTCC
>NC_034414.1:48573915-48788215 GCF_002078875.1 Numida meleagris | reverse complement strand
TCAGTGAATCAAGGCATCAGTGGTTGAGGAATCAAAGCGAATTCCATCCAGACTAAAATAAATATGATTCTGAATCAATCAGCTTTATCAGCTTATTAGGAGCTGATAAGAGACAAAACTGGTCCATGAAACATCACTACTGGGGCATTCTGTGCCAGGGATCTGATATTCCTTTCTGGTGCTTCAGTATACTACATGTGAGTAAGCTGGAGATGGCATTAATTGCTTTCTTGTATCCATTGCTGGAACTATCAATGTATATGTTACCATTGCAGCATGAATGATATCATGTTACATCTCTATTCAATATTAACAGAGACTCTTGGGTACCAAAATATTTTTGCTAATGTTTCTACTGCCATCAATAGGAGTTTCAATAGTGTTTAAACAGGACAGTAATGGTAGATTTTGCTACAAAAGTTCATATCCAGTAAATCAACAGAGATACTCCAAGGAATGATGACATAATATAGTGGAATTTGTAGACTGTTTTCCCTGTGAATGGCCTCAGTTTATTACACATACTTGTTGACACAGACAGGACTCTTCCAAAGGTGGGTGCATTCTAGGAGTCTCTAGGAAAAAAAAAACAAACAGAATTTAATAGTTCACAGTTCATCATGGGTAAGTCATTTCTCAGTGTCATAGGAAAAAGAGTGATAAAAATTCCAAAGAAACTCAGCTGAATGTCAGACTCAGCATGCAGTCGATAAGGCTCGGTTATTCAGTACTGACACAGCATGGCAAAGCTAGGAAGACATTGCTCATTTCAACTTCTATTGCCAAGGTTGGGTACTTCACAACTCAATCAACAAAGGATGAAAATGGAAGAAGAAATCTCAATCACTATCTTCTGATGAGAAAGATATTCAGAATGATACCTTTGTTCCTTTCAATAGAAGGCTGTAGGAAAAGGATTAAAGAAAGCTTAAAACCACAATGTGGTGCTCTAGTAAGACACAGGTCACTATGCAGTGGTGTCAGCAACAACAGTAATGACCATGTTCTCTCCCTAGGAGGAATTTTGTCACTTCAGAAACCTCTCTTTCCTGTCTTCTTCATAATCTTTCTATGATTATTCTCCTCCTGCATATTTCTCAGCCTACCTTAGCCTACCAAAAACCCACCTAGAGAGCATGTTTTCCACGTGGTAAGCAACTCTTCTCTTCAGCAGTGATTTTCTCACTCTGCACTTCCTCCACAAATTCTTTCAGTGTCAGGCTCCCACCCACCTCAATGACTGAAGATAACTATCATTCTTCTATTCAAATCAATGCAAGTAGTTACATACCCCTTTTGCCTCATTTTCTCAAATTTTAGCTTTAGTTGGTTAGGGCAGGAGAATAAAGACATGCAAGTACCAGTGTGACTTTGCCCTTCTAAGCAAGCTGAGATACTTCAGTAGCAAACGTATGTGCACAACTTCTACCCACTGAAACATCCTTCTGGAAGAAAATTACATCCACGTACATTGAATTATCTTTATTTCTACTTAAATAAGTACGACCCATTACTGGGCTTACCCTCACTCAGTTTCTCAGATGGTGCAGACCTTCATCATTAAATCAAATCCTATTAGAGTGCAAAGAAGGCTGAGGTCCTCCAGACTGCGTGCTTTCAGTACAGAAACAGTGAGAGCTATTGCTAAAGGAGGAAAATTTGTAGGCCAGCACGGAGGAAATGTTTTAAAATATCTGCCATTTTAGAAAGCTTGGCCCATTCTAGTTTGAAGTTTCTAGTTCCTATTGAAGGAGCCACGTAGGTCTCCACCATACAATTTTTCTATAATTCTTTCTAGGCTGCCTAACAGCACAATATACGCTCACCATATTTGTATACCCAGCCTTAAAATTCTCACTAGCTATCAACTGACAACTGTCCCAAAGCCCCTCTTATCTATGCTTAGCCACAATCTGATGCCTGAAAGATGCTTCAGGCTGTCCTATGTGATAAATCATTGCTGAGCATGAATTTGATTTTGCTTTTCCGTTATACACCATACTGTCCTCTTGTTCCTACTTATATTAAATACTATGTGCACCACTTACTTAAACAGGGATACTTAAAGTTTATACTTAGCATAATCCAAGCTGCTAATTTTTTGCTTCTTTTCATATCAGGACCATGGTCTAGCCAACCATCATGCACCGATGATCATATTGGAAAGCTATCCATTCTGCCATTCTAGGTTTTATGTGGGAATAAGTACAACTAACAGAGATGCTATGAAACACATATCATTATTTTTATTTGGACCATTATGCAGCAGTTGCTGCTCCTTTGGAATCATATAAGAAAAGGCCACACATTTCATATGATAACTGCAATGCTTTAGGGAAAAAAATGGCAGAGTTAAGGGTGCTTTAATTTTTTTTTAACATTATTTTAGCATATTCAGACCCCAAGCATTATTTTCTAATCAAATGTAACACTGCAGAACATGAGAATGTTTGTGCTCTCCTTCTATCAGTTAAAGCACAAACTGAGAACACTCAAGTCCTGTTTTCAAACAGGTATGCATTACTGTGAAATAAGAGCTGATCGCCCTGCTGTCCTGCGAAGCTATCAAAAGCTGATGAAGTATTTTTTGGTCATCCATAAAGATGACATGCTCTGGAACCCTGCGCATTAAATAAACCTAATCATGACACTTTAATAAAATATGTTAAAGGTATATATTTAAAGCCAAAGTCTGGAAGCAACACCAAACATGTTCCAACAATAAAGCTCCAACACCTGGATGTTAACCTCTTCAATGCCCTATGGACATATGGCTTCAGTCCAGAAAAGCAGCACCTGTAGTTCTCTGTGAATGTCTGCCATGCATCCTCATACTACAGGGAAGTTAAATATGACACATTTAGCAAGTAGGGAACCACAGTAACTCCAAATGTGCAGAGTTTACTCGTGCTACAAGTTCAGTGAGCCAGTAGAGAGTAAAAAATTGTTCACTCACAGCTTGCTTGATTAGAGAACTGGGGTTGGATTTAGTTTGCTCATGTCCTTTGTTATTCACTGTTCTCAAATACTCATGTGAGCAAAGCTATGTTCCTACAAACATCCGCAAACAGCAGACTTGGGAACTTGCCAGATGAATATATTCCGAAAACAAAGCCTGTTTTCTGATAAAATGACATTCATTTTGGAAGAAAGCAATAGCTTGCAAAGAACAGACCATCAGTATGGAAGCAGATATAATACCACATGACTGGTCACAGCACTCTGCTAGCAAATCCTAACTACTGAATGATCAACTAAATATTTCTGCTTTGAATTGCCCGAGACTTAATTGAGCTGTCTGCAGACAAGGAACATGCAGAAAGCTATGTTCTTTCCTGTGCTGTTCTCAAGGAAGGGAGTTCTGCAAAATGCTCTTGAACCAGACCAGGGTTCAGCCTGTGGAATCCTGCATTGCTTTACAGAAAAATAAAATAGTCCTCATGAGTCTAAATTACTTTGACAGAGATTATTTTAATTGTATAGATGCCACGCCACAAACAAATACAAATTCTGGGGTTTAAAAATATGGGGGTACAAGATTGCGTGCTTATATAGCAACAGATTTTTTCCTATCTTACTCAGTGCTAGAGAGAACTGAAATTTAGTAAATGAATATGCATTTAAAAATCCCACACAAAATGTTAAGAAATATTTTATTGTGCTTTTTCTCTGCCAGTATCACAAAGTAATTACACAAATGCTTAGTGAATTTCTCTGCCCTGCTGCTTTTCAGAAAGCAGTGTTACAATTTACCAACAACAATTAACACCCTTAAATTTGTTTAATTCTGTTTGTGAGTAAAAGATGACAAGAGGCTATTTTTTTTCAGTCTTTTATAGACCAGTGTTTTCTTCTCTACTTCAGATAGACATTGCTGTAGCTTTAAGTACAATGTAGATATTAATATTCTAAAAAAAATGCGAAGCCTTGTTTGCAATCAATGCATATTCCCCTTTTGTGTAAGAATAACAGATGTTGATAGAAATAGCCATTGGGTTTGCAAAGAACCCATTTCATGTGTCAGAATAGTTGTGCCTCTTCTAGATGAAATGTCAAAAGCAGGCAGATATCTCAGTGTGAAATGACCTTAAGAAAAACCCGACCTCGCCAAAGATGACCTTTTTCCAGCAAGAAACATTAAAATTACAACCATATTGATGCTTAAGCTTCAAAAACAATATGTCTTTTGTGTGTGTGTGTGTGTGTGTGTGTGTGTGTGTGTGTTCTTCTGTCTTGGCATCCTGCGTATTTTAAATAAAGATGTACAGTAGTCCACTTTATGCTATTTCTGTTGAGACATTTACGATCATGGATTTGTTTTTTAAGTGTACATATACACACAAGGGCATAATAACAATATTTTAATAAATATAGATATACACGTGGACACATACATAAATAGAACTATATACATTCATAGAAGATCAAAAACCATCATAATTTCTAAAGAGGCCTAACATTTTTTGTGTCCGTATTACATTAGTGGAACGTATTACTTCCTGTAATTGAATTTAATATTTTCACACTACCTTCCTTTTTTGAATTTTTAACAAATCCCCATGGCTTTTCTTTCTTCAAGTAAAACATGTGTCTTATCAACATATTATTCAAACTGAAGTGCCCAGTGTTCTTTAAAAGAAGCATTGGAGAAGTATTCACATACAATAATGTATGTACATGCACGTGCAATGGCTGATTGGTGGCATATAGTTTCTCCTTTAAACTAGGAAAACAAAATGCAAAACCCCAAAAGATCCTCTGCTAAGGACAGAAGATGTACAATTCCTCTTTTTGTGAGTGATATGGAATCTCAGTCTCAGCTTCTGTTCTAAAGTTCACAGTGATTTGAAATTAAACGCTGAAGTTCCTATACACCGGAGATCTTTCGAAAGACACCAGATGTTCTGAAAGTTCTTAACTGTGTACAGGATGATTAATGAAGTACACAGGGGTTTTGGAGGTCAACAGTGCTGAAAGTTTATCCTGCCTGCCCACATAAACCAAACCTTTTCACAGCCCATCCTTTGCTGATCTGTACCTCTGACTGTCTTATTCCCTACACCCAAACTAAGCTCTCTCCCTCCAGATGCTGTTCCCACCTCATCGAAGATGCTTAATTAGCTGACTGAAGTGCTATGGAACACCCAACCTATCCTCTCAAAAGCTGTACTGGGAAAGGACAAACAGTCTCAGATGTTCTGAGAGAAGATTATGGAAAAATCTTCCTCCATTTCCTATCATCCCTGGGCAGAGATGTAGAAGAATAGAAATTGTTTCAAATCCTCTCTAGTTAGGTAGTGTTTCTTGCATTTATTTCTCATTTTTCTGCCATCTCCAGCCCATTTCAAACGAATACCTGACACTTTGAAACACTGGAATATATCTTCTTCTGAAATCATTAAACCAAATAATTTGCATGTCTTCAAATTAAGCTTGCTTTTCTCAAATTAACTTCCGAGCAGGCACAGCAACCCACAGATATGCTTTTACTGTTTTTACCTTGAGGTCTTACTGAACTCTGATTATATCACACATTGGCTATGATACTACATTGAGAAACCACCAGTAACTGCTAAGCTTGAATTGCTCATTTAATCCATGTCAACTTTGGTTGCTTTCATTTCTCTTAGTTCTTTAACCTGTCACAGAAATTATCATTTCTCGTCTTGTATTGGACAAAAATTTCTTAGAAAATGTATATCTGAAGATTATTCCTCTTCATTCTTGAAGGTCTTCATGGTACTCATCTATTTGATTACTGCAGAGACACATTCAGGTAGCATACTGTTTTAGATAGGGACTGGTCTCAGTAAATAATTGAATCAGTGTATCAGAGTAGTTTCCTGCAGTTTGTTACTAGGGGAATTTGGGCCTCTCAGTGAATAAAACAACCTAGATTATTTCAGAGCAGAAGGTCCTGTCTTTTGGACAGGACAGAACAGGTGACACCTAAGTAGCCAGGGGCATTTAGCCTGGAGAGGAAGATGAAGATAGGAGGCAGCTAGGGCAAGAAGCCTGTGGCTACTCTACCATCAGAATAATTTTGTTTTCCTTTGTTGCCTAGTTTCATCTCTCTTATTGGCTCTTTTGTATAAAAAGTTGGGAATTCAAAGGAATGTCAAGAAGACAAAGCAACATTTCTGCTCCAAACTTAGTGTGCCAAAATCGCATGGTACAAGTGCATATGGCTCTGGCTATATTCGTCAGCTCCTCAGTACCTCTAGCTGACCACTCACTTCCTTACTAGTCTTGTCATTACTGACTTATATGTCAACAACGTAAGTGATGGCCTGATCTGTTTAGGCTGTTCAGGAAGCCTTTCTGCTTATAAAGGATGCCTTTTCAGCCTCAATAAAGCCCTGCACTTCTCTGCTTAGCCGTAGTTTTTTTTCTCGCCACTTTACTTTGTTTTTGTTCTCAATGATACACAAACCATCTGTGCCTCTAACACAATGTTCTTGAATAGCCTCCAGGCTGTTTCTGTGGTTTTAAAGTTTTTTTACTTTGCCCTTCAGCCTGCTGTTAACCATTTTCCTCATAGTTTTTAAATCTGCCCTTTCAAAGTTTGTCACTTTGTTATTCCTGAGGGGACTTGCCTTCTATTATGATGCAAAGCCTAATTGTCCAATGATTGTTTTTACCCAATGGAGTTCAGTTTTGTAGAACTAGAAAGCCCTGGAACTTGAGATACTTAAATTAAGCCCATACTGGGGGCTCAATCTAGTTTGATGAAGAGTGCATCTGAATTTCCGTGGACTTTGTGACCACTCAACAGTTCACAGAAAATGCCCACTTGCTACCAGTAACAAGAATTTGCCTTGTATTTCAGTACTGTGACTGGACTAAAGGAAATAGAATGATCTAATGATTACGGCACAGCCCAGAACATGGAGGTTGAAGTTCAGTTTCTTATTCTGCCAAATCTTCTTTTGGTGGCCTGGAGCAAGCAAACACTTTGTGGATTAGATATCAGTATGACACTACTTACCTGAGCAAGATGACTCCTGGAGGGAACTCTAAACGTCTCCATTGACTTTATTTCTCATTGTCATGTGTCCTCTGAATGTAGTCTCACTTTATTCCAGCTGTTTGCCAATAAGATCTGCCTTCTCTCAGTAAGCAACATTTAGAGCTTACCATGTGGGGCTATTGGAAACACTGGACTCATGCTATCTGTTGTTTGCTCGCTGTCAGCCTCATATCAACATGGCAAAAGCAAAACACATAGCTGGAGGTTGTCAGACCAGACCCAAAATCTGGGCACACTGGAAAGTGTGTATTCAAATACAGGGCTTTCCTGACTTTTTCCCTTAAAAGTGTAATCTGGGGTTAGCCCAGAGCTGGTTTGGGAACTGAGGTGGCTATGGAGGCTGCTTGCTACAGGGCAGCACAGAAACAGCCTCTGCCACGGAATGGGGTTGGTGGCAATGCCTTGACTAGGAATTACAAGTTCTCTCAGGAAACAAGACTCATAAAATCCCTGCTAATAGAGGTGTCTCCTCATCCGTAGGGATCACATATAGTGCCCCCCAATTTTTTTAATAAATACTGTACATATATTTCACTAAGTCATGTGGGAATGGGCTATAAGCAGCTGAATGCTCTAGTAATTAACCCCTCCCTTTCCTATTGTTTCCAAGTTTTGAAACTTGTTACAGCAGGTTTTGTAAGTTTCTCCCTATTTTCTGTGGATATGCTATGGTCCTTATTTCTTCCTCTGGCAGACTAACAGGACATGTTGATGCTTCTAATTAGTACTCTGATTAGCTTAGGAATTAGTTGACTAAGCTTTACGCTGGAGAACTGCCCTACAAATCCCATTAGCTTAGGTATCCTAAAAAAGGACAATAGGAACATACACACGCGTGCATACCAGTTACCACCATAAATAAACATTTACAAATCAGACTTAGGAAAAACAGATTCTGCTAGCTCTCCTTTGTTGGCCAGCAGTAATTAGCATTAAGATTCAAGGTGTTAGTTGGAGGAAGCTGATTTGTATAAACCACTAGAATATCCTCAGCAGACACAGGGATATGAAGGAAGAAGTGAAGGTATGCCCAGTTGAGAAGTGACCACAGAACATATAGAAAATTGACCACTATCATGTCATAAAGCATTACTTATGTCCTCCAAATCACGGTACGTGCCTGGGATAAGACAGAAAACACCTGCATTTTAACAGCTATCTTAAGCAGGAGACAAGACAGCGCTAGAAAGGGAGAAAGAAGGTGACATGACAAGAGCAGTTTCACTCTACAGGAATGGTGACAAAGGCACTCTGGCTCTGTTTTAGTCCCTGGAGAAAGTACGCATGGATGCAAGGATCCAATTTTCAGCTATAGATCAATATCAACCAACCCACTGTATTCAATCCATTTGTCATTTTCACATGCTTTTGGTAGTTACCACGGATATAGGCCCAGTTTCCTTCTGAAAGTTCTTTGCATGAACCTTCCTTCCTATCAAAATATGTGTGTTGTGGAGACACTGAGTAACTGGACATAAAATACAGGGAGAGAAAACAGGAACGGAAAGAAAGAAGGAAAGATAAAAAGCTACAGAGAAAATAAAAAGAAGAAAATAAATAAACCAGAGAAGATAATATGTCAGATCCAAAAGAGAAGGTGCATTTCATAAAATTTTGGCCTTGTTATGGTTGCAGCCACAACAAAGAGATCTGTAGATCCTTTCAACTTGATATGCAGAGACAAATCTCATCCATTTCCATGTGCTGCAGTAAGGATGTGCAGAATTTACTGAGAAATGGAGAGCCAGAGCATAAGAGAACTGTTAACCAGAACGGGAAGACAGTATAGAAAAGAAGTAAGGAAAGAGCCAAAATGCCATTAAACAAGGAGGGAAAATGACAACTACAAAAAAAAAAAAAATAGGAAGGACAACAAATAATACATTTGCCATAGCCAATTTATTATTACTTTCTTTTCCACACACATACATAAATGTGCTGCAGTCTCAGTACAACCATTTCTGTATTTATTCAAATCCCTTTCTATGTAGCTCAGTAACGGTGCTCTAGGATGATATAAGACCACAAACCTTTGGTTAAGTTACTATTTTCCAGTGATTTCCAGCAATTTCCCTGTTAGATTTTATGCCAATCAGAGTAAATCAAAGATCAAAGTCTTGATGTAGGATCTAGGTATCTAACACAAGAAGAGAACAGTGCATTTGAGATGTAAAGAAGCAACTGCTTAAGCATACATAGGAGAAAAGGAGAGCAAAATAGGAAGGAAATGGTAGGAATAATGTCAAAGGAAGGTGAAAAAAAGGATCTTCAGTATTTTTAAGAAAGTCAGAAAATTGTGAGTTTCAGCTGCTTTTCTATGCGTTATTCTGAAGAAAGCACACTGTGTCTTAATCTTCAACAGAAATTCCTTAAAAGGGCAATGCAGATGCACTGAAGTACCCAAAGAAAACATCATCTTGTGTTTTTTTCTGTCTTCCTCTGATCTTAGGCAAGACTTAGGTTTGCATAAGGAAAACAAGTTATAAATATGAAAATCTTTGTATTCCACATGACTGGATATCTGTGGCCACTGGAACAATGAGTTGTTTGTGTCAGAAAAGCCACTGATATTGAAAGAAGAAGCAACGATATTGTCACATGGGGGAGACAGAACTGAGAAAACCAAAAAAGCAAAAGACTACCACTCGGAACATACCAAATACATACTTAGAGCACCACGACATTATTTTTATCACATTGTAACTTTTTCCTGCAGTTTTGTATATTAATACTTCCTTAGGCTAGGGTTTTTAACCTGTTCTGCTCCATTGCACAGTTATGTCCAACCTGAACTCTTGAGATTGTCTCTAATTTATTTAATGTCTAGAATAACTCTCAATTTCCTTGAGACATAGACAAACTTCTCCAGGCTGCAGCAAAGGATGATTTCATCCAATTGATTTATATTTTCTAACCCAGACCCAGCAGTCAGTTATACATCTCTTTGGCCAGGCTTTCTCATTCTTAGTTTTAAGGTGCTGATGTTAATGCAAAGACATTTTTATATTTTTATTTTATAGCTAACAGTGAAGACACGATGAGCTCCTTTCAGGTGAAACTTACAGGACCTCTGTTCTCCATTCTGAGGCTCAGGTGCTAGTTATGTGACCTTGGGTAAATTATTTAACCTCTCTAGATTCTGAGTTGGATTTTTTTATTGCCAGGGTAACTCAGAAGGGATTCCGATGAAATCTGTGGAATTTCAGCATCAAGAAAGAAACTTCAATGGAAAATACTTGTTCCCCTGTATTCCATTTCTCATCCCTTTGTCATTATTGTTTACTTCAATATTTAATTTTTTTATAAAACATTGAAATTCTCCCGTGAAAGGTACTCTACTGACATAAATTATTCTATAGTTTATAGCTTCTGGAAAATCACTTTTCTGCCATTTATGGTTTCCTAACAGTAATGCCCTGGAAAGCCAGCACAATTCAAAACAGTGTCCTCATATCTTCTTACTGCCAGTTGCAGAGAGCTTCCTTAAAGGCAATGCTCATACAGAGGGCAGAATGAGAGCAATACACTCAATACTGAACTCTTCAGTACTCTGTGTATCACGACATGATGGTGTGACGATATCTTCATGATTTCACGAATGTAGTGGGCTAAATGCTGCAGCTAGTTGGATTTGGATAACAAGAACAAAAGTAGTGGTTTCTTTGCCTAATTCTAAAGAATTTAGATTTTATCAGATTGGTTCAGAGTTCAGTGACATTCATATTCACCAAATAGGCAGGCAGGTTTAGATGTGATTATTAGAGGAAGAAAGGCTATATTAAACGTTTGGTGTTGATGGGGTAACAAGCTGGTCTGGTGGACATGGTCAGCCATAAAGATTAATGAGGTAGGAACTTGAATTTCTGCTTGCTTTTCAAGAAAAGTAGACAGTCTTTCAATTATATGAAACTAAAAGTAAAAAAAAAAAAAAAGTAAAACAGGAATAGGGAACTCGGAAGTTTTAATTTAGTATCTCAAACGAAGCAACTGAAAGACTCTTTGGCTCTGAAATCATAAAGTGAATACTTGGGAGCTGGGTTTTATTTTTTTTTTTCCTAAAGATACCTAAATTATATCCAAGAAAAGCCAAGCTACATTAAAAAAAAAAAATCTGAACAGCAGCCTTTCAAATTTATTCAGACTAATGAGCTAGTCTAAATTTTGAGAATACTAATTCACAGAAGTCGGTTGTGTGGTGGGAGAAACACAACAAGGTTGTCACAGCCTGTGAACAAAGTGAATTGGTTATATGACTGACAGTAAAGATTTCTTTTAACATCAGTAAAAGGAGGCTGAAGTGACAGGTAAGAGGACAGATGCAGAATTCTGCAGCACTCTGAGAGTTTGTGTACTATCGCTAAGGGACAAGTTGACTTGATACCAACTTAATAGGCTCAGCAGGGGCTAATGGCAAAGGGACGGAGACTGTAAGGGTGGGTGTAATAGAGCACCTATACTGTATCAACATAAGCATGAAAACTATCTAGCTCGTTTTGGCTGAGGAAATTAATCACATTACCTTTAAAGTCAAGCTTGTCTTTTAATCTAAGACCTGCTCAGTATACAATATTTCACAGGAAACATGCACATAATTTTAGTCACTTTTACTCATCTTAGAAATGAATTTACTATCATCACCAAGCAGCTTAAATTTAACATCATTTCTGAGAAAATGAAATACTGGAGCAAAACTGTAAATGGGAATCTTAAAACCAAAGCATCATAAGCAGACATGCAGCATTTAACATGCTGCATAATCTGCTAGAAAGGATGCTTGCATAAGAAAAGGTGAAGCTTTCTCTCTTTTCTTGTGCATAGCAGGTCCAGTCTGTAATGAGCCTCTAAGACTGTGTAGGCTACTACATTCAGCACCAGATGAATTAAGACAAGAGATGTCTTGCCATCAGGAATAATTCTACAGTGGGAAAAAGTCCTGCTGTGCTGAGAGTTGACCTCTTGGACAAACACGCTGTAATAAAAAGTGCTATTTGCTACGAGCGTATTGGGAGTTTTAAATCATCAAACTAAAGTACCCCAGGCTCTGACAGTAAAATTTTCATTCAAAGAAGGGCTCAGCTTCACAACACAATAAATTATATATGACTAGGACATATAAAACATTTAAAGATATACAGAAATTCACTGTATTTGTGTTCAGTAGACGAGTTCTGCTCTTGAAGTACTTTTTATGTCAGTCTTGACTATTCAGATGAAGAAGGGGGAAGTCTTTTTCTCAGAACAAGTAGAAGCAAAACAAACTGGCCATTTTCCACCAAATGACTGAATTTAATTGCTATACGTGGCTTTATTATGTATAATGTACAACTGTATGTGGAGACTGTGGATGGTATGCACTTACATGAGATTTCATTGCCTATTGTAATAAAAATGAAAGATGTCCATAAGTTTTTGGGAAATCTTGAAATAATAATAATAAAAAAGCAAATAAGTAAATGGCAGTGGTACACATGGTTTGGGGTGTTTTTGGGTAGGACACAGAGAGGAAAATGATTCCAACATAGATTTCACATGAACTCATTGGCCTTTAAGTCATATCATATGCTAATAATTTGACATAACAGGTAAAGAGGAGCAGATTGTTGGACTCACTAAGTAGTCACACCACCACTGTCCCCACCATAGACACACACACACACACACACACACACACACACACACACACACACACAAAAAGCAGACTTGGTGCTGCTTCTGCCACACATGAGAAAGATCAGGTTATGCAATGCAGCTTTGGAGGAGAATTTCTTCTCACTTCTCTGGTAACTGGAGGTACCAGGTATCCTTCATCCTGACATGGGCAAAATAGGTCAATACTGCCTGTGCTGCTAAGAAGCACTGAGCTCACAAGGCGGTTAGCAAAAAATGGTGAGGAAATAAGAAGATTAAAGTAAGGGAAGGGTCAGAAAGAAAGTAGATGTAGGAGTGGAAAAGCTGTTTGTTTGGGGCCAGTTCTCCACACAGGGGAAAAAAATTTCCTGGAGAAAAGCCAACAAGATTTGGACAATAAACTCTTTTAGAGCATAGATGAGCTCATGGAACGATTATAAATGAAGGGCGAGGTTCCTCTCCACTACATGTTCATGCATGGCATGTCTACATAAGGAGAGGCAGAGGAAACTTCTAGCCATCTTACATCACATGAGCCAGAGGCAATTAGGGCCATAGTTTGCTGTTGCGTGCAGGACATATTTGCTGTCATGTTCCCACTTGGAACTGCTCTGTAACAAAAGCATTAAGACACTTTGTCTCTCTCTGCTGGGAGGAGAATGGAGAAAAATGGCTTTAGGTTCACCCTGCAGATGTAGGGTTAATGTCCACGATCCCAACTGTTAGCAACATATGGAATATACATGTCAAGGATCAAAAAAATAAAGTAAAAAAACAGAACATATTCAGAATGTAAACTCTTTCATAACAAGCCATGACTTCTCCCTAGTGAGTGTATTGTGTCCTACACAATCATATCCAGTTTTAGATCATATAGAAGTCAGTCTAATAGACACTAACATATAATCTGTGTCTAGCCTTCTTAAGCCCATCAACTAACTCCCAGGATTAATTTACATTAGGCTGAAAGGTAATTTATAGCTTGGATTTCTGAAGGGGCCTGCAAGTGTAAGAGTGTGTCTTCATCAAATGGACGACTCCAGCAGAAACATTATCACTGTACTGGTCGGTTTTTCCACCTTTACAAACCCTTAGGTGCTCACAAACTGCTGACTTTCAGCTCTCTTTGGTCCTTCTGAAAATGTGGTTTTCTGTTTAACTCACAGATGGATTTACATCAATTGTCTCCCATCACTTTATGCCGAGAGGATTTGTCCCCCATTGTGCATCCAGATTTTTAAGAAGAAAGCCAACCTAGCTGCCCCCAATGCAGCCAAATGCTCTTGGCTGATTCATCCATTCTTCCCTTTCTCTCTGAGTGTAGGACACTCGTCACCCCAATTTTCTTCTGAGGATAGGGAGCTTAAATCAAAACAGACAGAGTAAAACTATATTCAACTACTTCGAGAATAGTAACATCCCCCCTTTTCCCTTTTTTTTTAAAAAAAAAAAACAAAAAAAAAAAACGAGAAAGAAGTTTAACTGCAGTGTCTAAGTATGCAGACAGATTCATTCATGTGCGTATAACCTCTTGCCAAACCAGCATTCCAGGGCAGGTATTCAGTTAATCACAGTTTGCACAGGGACTGCAGCCAAACCCTCAGGTAGCTTTGTTATGTTTCAGTCTTTTATTTGCTATAATTCAGTATCCTCCACCTGTGGTCTCCGGAACCTACCATAATCAAACTGGGAGGCATGATAAGCAAACCAGCTATTTACCCTCTGGTTTTGTGTGTTGTTTTTTCTCCCATTCTCCCACATTAAATTCAATATTGTGCCCAATCTATATAAGACATAGGACATCATAAATGGTGTGAAATATACAAAAACTGCCAAGAAACAGAGTTCAAAAATCAGCCTTTATGGTGACATAAATGATTTTTTCCTACCTACTCTTTTTGAAAAAAAAAAATAATAATTAAAAATGATGTTATCAGCTAGTGTTACTGAACCTTAGAAACGTTACATTACTTACATTAGAATAATTTGTGAAAAAAGGTTGACGGCTAGCAATATTTAAGTCCTCAATCTGTTTTTGGGACAAACACAAATAAGAGTGCATTCTGAAAGCAGAGTAGAAGAAAGGAGAGAAAACAAGATCTTTATCATTCACATAGCTCATACCATAATTATACATATTTAAAAATAAATGAAAGATACAGGAAAGAAACAAAGTTTTCTAGAAAGATTACTTTGCACATACATACATACAGAGAGACAAAGAGAAGAATACTTGAAATTCACTCTACTCACATTAAAGCCAGATGTTTGGACATGGCGCAAGTGGAGCGTGGAGCAGCTGTAGAGAGGAAATCCAATCTGAACCTGCTGCCAATCTGAATGTGAGGCCTTCGTGGAGCTCCAGCACAGCTCCCTTCCAAACCAAGGGGCAGAGGTGGGTGTCCTCACAGCCTCTGACTGGCATCTGTACTCCTCTCCTGCACCGGAGCAAGAACTTCTCCCTGTAACTGCAGAGGTTACAGTTATCAGGTTATCAACCAATCTCACTTGGAATATGTTACTCTGAACTGACTCCATTCACTAAATTTGTTTCCCACACACATATTCAAACTTTAACAAGAAGAATGAAGAGTTGCTGCATCATAATCTATCAGAAAGCAGATTGTTTATAAAATGTAATGACGTATTTATCCTTTTTTCTTTTTTCTTTTTTTTTTTTTGTTTGCAGCTGAATTTTGAAGCAACATTAAAAACATGTCTTGTGTCTCTTTTGAAAGGTTCACCATCTCCAGCATAACACATTCCAGACTGACAGAAAAGGATAAGGATATTTGTATACATAGATATAGGTGATATTGATATACAGCTGTAGACACACACACATATTGCATTGTTTACATAATTTATTTCTCAGCTGAATCTCTTAAGGGTCCTGATACAATGCAATAACTCACTCAGAATTCTGCACACAATTTCTAACAAGTATTTAAACATGCTTTAATTTTATTCCTGGAAATCTGAAAACCATTTAGAAAGCTGTTACTCTCTCTTAGAAGAAAAGCCCACAATATGAATATGAATACTGGATTAACTATTAAGACTAATGTAACATGTTAATAATATAGCAGTTCACACTGCTGGCTCCTTTTAATAACATAGCAATACATTGAAATTCATGCTACCTGGCAGAAATTGTGTCCACAGTCTCATATAATCATATTTTGAAGCTGCTTTCAGACTGTGTCGACTCAATTCAAATTTCAGAAAAAAAATAAAAATTATAATGTTTCATACTTACATAGTATCTTACATCCGATGATCTTAAAGTACTTTAACTTCACATAGTATGAACATAATACAATAGTCTTTTCATATTCTCTTTTATTTGTATTTGACTTCTTTCTTGCCTTTTGTCTTCTCTCTTCTCTTATCCTTTGCCTATATACAATTATTTCTGCTTCTTTTATCTGTATCTGTATAGATTAATTCCCTTTGATATGTCCATACTGCATGCACTTGTGTATCTAGAATGAGTTCCTGCCTTCAAGTTTCTAATCAACTGAAAAAAATACAAATTCTAGAATTAAGAGAAAAACACACAAAGCCAAGCAATGCTGCTCTATATCTTAAATGTGCTCCTGCATAGTTTAAAATATCAAGCTTCATTACAGAACAATGGATAATATTGTTGGTAATTACAGTTTAGAAGAAATATTTCAAATTTCCTGACACAGAAAGCTACCTTTTGTGCTTCTTTCATAGCCCAAGCTGTAATCATCAGAGCCAAGGTGTGAGAAAGTTCTGGAAACTAAGCAAAGAGAAGAACCAAGTGATACTACTCCTCTTCCTCTACCTAAGCAGATTCTGATCACTCAGGTTGCCTTCAGATTCAGCTGGGAATTTGTCATTCAGAAGATCCACCATATCAGCAGACACCTACCCGGGGCCAGAGGATTTAGACCCAACACCACAGGCACACCTGAGTTGCCTGGAAATGAAATGAAGCTCAAAAGGCAAATTGGTTATCTTTAGGAGCTAATTTTAAGGGAAAAGTTCTTTAATAAATAGCAAGCCATTACAGAAGAAAACATCTCCCAGAAATAAAAAAAAAATCCTCCTCTTTTATATACTCAGAGATTGGCTTAGTCTCCACATTTATTCTAATATTTTTTAGTATAAAATTACATTGGAACAGTCTTGTTAGCTGTATATTTTCTCTTTAAAAACAATTTAAACTCATGGCCAATCACATCTCTTGTGGTATTGGCTTCTGCTGCCTGATCAAAAGTGATGAATTTTCAGTTTTCTGTTGTTTCTCTTCAATAGCTTTGAATGGCTTTTTCTCATTCTCATGTAAGAAATAAGAGCAGAACAATAATAGTAATAGAACCATGTTATTTGCTTTTTGGTGGTAAGGAGTGTCAAAAACTCTATTACACTAGCAGTCACAGGTGCTGTGAATTCCTAACTAATATTTATCTCTTAATTAAAAAATAAATGAATCAAAAGAAAGAATTCATGCAGCCTAGAAAGTAATCCTCAAATATGATGTTACTGTGACTCTTGAAACTAGAGCCCTTTTTTTAACATTAAGTGGGAGGAGGGGATAAAACGAAAGCAAGAAGGTTTAGACCAATATACATATATTTAAATAAAGTCTTAGTTTTTGTTGTGGGATAATCCAAAACCAAAACCAAAAAAAAAAAAAAAGTCTTATTTTTCTCATCCTGGTTTTCATATTGAAAAAATGTTCCAAGAACAACTATTCTCCTGAGGTTTTGGCCCAAGATGGCAGAAATCTTATGAAAAGAAAAAAACAGATGATCTCACAAGACCTCCAACATCCTAAGCACAAAAAAAATCTCACAAATCAGTTTGTGCCACATGCCAGTATGCAGGGCCAGAAATCTGCTGAGAACAATCTACAGAAATACTAGCCTATTGAACTGAAAAGAAATTCCAGAGCAACTTCAGTCTCAGGCTTGAAGTCAAAACCCAAATCTGACCACAAGATGCTGATGGTCTCCTCACACTAGCGGTTATATCTGTCATGGGTGATACAATGGCTGAACAAAAGCATTCAAAGAAAGAAGATGGTAGAAGGACCTTCTTATTACAAAGTGGCTAGTATATTTTCGTATCCCAGTAGATCTCATCAACAAATTATAAATGATGAAATGAGCTATCCTGATGTTTATTGTAACAAGATGCAAGGGGAGGGAAGGAGGCAGAGAAAAGACAGTTTGATCGTACAGATAATACTGTGGTAAGAGCTGATTTTGAAGAGCAATTTTGGTCCTCTCAGAATACAACCACCTTCAGTTCTGTGGTCAGCAAACATGCTGAAGTTAACAAATGCTGCCATAATTTGCACACACAATATAATGCACACAGTACATATGGATTTAGTTTGTGCCATGTTAATATTTACAAAACTGTACTTATAAGCAAGGTACCTGACAAGTAGTTACAATTGTAAGTACAATCTTAAAATTATAAATTTGTATTAAAGGCTTTTTGCACTCTGGTTTCTGGGCCAGAATTTCAATAGGTATAAACTAGCGTAGATCCATTTATTTCAGTGTCAGTTCTGGACTAGCACTGAGCTTGACCTTACGCATTTTTAGTACGCAATCGTATTCACAGACTATCTGAAAATAACAGCTGATGATAGATAGACATCTGTTTTGGAACAGGATTTTCTGAAATATTTTGAAATTTTGCTAAAGTGAGAAAATAGTACATGGAATACTTTTTGCCAGTTTTTAAAGTTATGAGTACAGAGAGGATCTTAGAAGAAAATAGTATATCAAACTCATGAGTGCAAGACAGATATTTATGACATGATTCGCTTCAGCCTTGTAGAATGAAAGTGGGAGTAATAAAATGTGTGCAGAGGAGTATGCAAACTGTTGCATCCTCTGAATTCATTGAAGATGACGTGAAAAAGTTGTTTGGATGCTTTATTATGTGTGGATATCCTATAAAAAATGCTAGTCTGGGAGTAAAAGCGGACAGAGATAAAGATGAGCATGATAGGGTTGACACTGCAATTAAACTTGAAAGCCTCTTTTTATGTTACACATTAAAAATCATGTTGGAACCAATAAACAGAATGAATAAACAGTATCATTGTATGTGTATTATGTATCTATAAAAGTAGAATACAAGACTCTAGTGTAGTATTTCAGCCACATTTAGTTATTATAAGAGAAATGACTGCTTTTCTGGAAAGCTTTGGGATAAGATAACCTTTAGGTTAACACAAGCCCTTAAATAAGTCAGTTGAGTCTCTAATGTCACCAATTCAGCCATATTAGGAGCACTTCATTCTCCTAAATACATTACAAAAGAAAAAAGAGATTAGGATGATGAAGGGTCAATAAAGAACAAATAGACCTCTCCAGTAATTGAGGGAAAAAACTCATTTTGTTCCTGGATGGTTCGGTCTTGTGTTGTCTGCTCCCCTTTTTCTCCTGTGATGTTCACAGAGCTCATTTGCCACCTCTGAGGAAGAGTTCAGCCCATGCATCTCCGTGGTACCAAATAGAGCATCAGCAGTGTTTCTCTAGAACTCAAAAAGGCAGTTCAGGAAGGACCTGGGCTCTGATTCTCATGTCTGAACTAAAGAGGAAAGAACCCAACAAGGCATGGCTAGAAAGTAACCATCCAAAACTGCATGCAAAATTATACTATTTTTTATAATTTCAGACTGCCAGAAGGCAGTATATGAGACAACAAGCTGGGAAAGACCATGACTTAACTAAAAATTCAATGCACAAACAAGATACCTTCCTCCATCTTATTCATCTGAAAGGCCAAATGTCCCCAGCTGTAACTCAAACTACAGCCTCTTCTTGCTCCAGTGGTGTAACAACATAGAGACTGACTTATTGGTATGGCACAGAGCAGTTTTTAAGCCTACATGTGTTGGGACAACAGAAGGAGCAATTGGGATTTACTTCAGATGTCCTGGGTGGAAAAGCATCCTTGTTCTCCTTCTACCCTCTATCACTGCCTTAAAATGAGTTTCAGAAGGGAGGTAAAATGTGATATATAATCAGGTATGATGCTTCTGTGTCATCATGGCATTTTTGACATGCTAGGGTGAAAAAGAAATGTATGCAACATTGGATAGGAGAGGATACATTAAACTGGAGGTACAGAAAGGAAATGTAAATGAGCTGATTTCAACATGCTGTTAATGGATTTGAGCAATCATTTTTAACTCTTAGTACTCACATAGGACTGTCATAAATTATCCTTGTTCCTGGACAAAAATATTAGCAAACTGATTTTTTTTCAGTGTTTGTATTTTTCTTTGGAATTCTTCTATCCATATCAAAACTACCCTTTTAGCAAAAATGGGAAATTTGAAACAACAACAAAAAAAGAGAGCTTCAAAAGAGAATAATTAACTAATTGATAGGAAAGCTACTATCTAAAACAAAAAATACATACTGCTTTAGAATCTCTTGACTGGCTGCAATCTTCAGTCACTATACAACTATTACTGTTAGTGCTGTTATTACTATTATTAGTTCTGGTTGTTTCAAACAAACAAGCACTTCCTAAGATAATTTTATAGAACAATATTTTTTACATGAAAATCACTAAAGCCTCTTCAAAATACTTCCTATAATAGGAAGATATAAGAAAAAGAGAACACTGGGAAGGCTCACACTGAATTTTAAAGCCCATCTGACTGTTGCATGACAAATAAGCACATTGTATTATATGCAGTATTTTTCTCTACACAATGGTTTAAAAATATTGTGTTTTAGTTTTTTTCTTCCATTAAAAATTTCATACAATGTCATGCACGTTAATTGAAGCAGATGTGAGTGAAAAGTAACCCTTGGATTTTATTATGTGAATTTAATTCAGGAAAAGGAGAAGGGGGGAGGGAGAAAAAGACGGCTCAACAAATTGTCGTGGATTTATTTTCTTCATTTATATTAGGTTACCTAGAATGAAAAGCTGCCCAATGGATGTTAGATATAATAGCTAGAGAGTTTAATATGATTTCTGCTGCAAGAAAAACTGGACCAGATAAAAAAATCCATATCTTAATGATAGGTAAATAATCCTTTAGTATCTCAGATGTACATGCTACAGGCAGGAACTCTCTATTCAAGAAAACTCTTTTATTCTTGTATGCCATTACTGCAGAGATATTGCTATATTGGTTGATATATTCCTACACTGATAAATAGACTGCATAAACAATATGCCCACCCATAAGCAAGATAATGCTAGTACATTCTAGCAATAATAGCTCCCCTGCAGGAGGCTAGATTTTTCCCTTTTTCTAAATGCTAACAAGAACTGCTCTAAGGTTATCCATGTAATGAAAAACAGGGGTAAAATAAGTCTGGTGCAAAAAACTCTCTTTCACTCACCTCTTCCATCTCAGGTGATAATGTCACAGATTTATTTATATCCCTGTTCTCTGATGGCATGTGTGTGTGCATGTGCCCAAGTGAACATGTATAAGACATTTTCTTATTAAATAAAGAAATTCATGCAGTTCTCCAATGTCAACAAAGTTTTAGCTGCCTGTGAGATCCCTGCATATATTGGATAGCTACTTCATTTCAAAGACTCTGATGAAGTCCATAATCCAGGGGAATGTAGCACAAGTCCCTGCATGATGTACTGTAGGGTAAGCTGCTAAGAATCACTTGCAGCTCTGCATGGAGCCACATAGTTCTCTTTGATAAGTTGCCCAACCTGAGAAAGCTGAAAATATGTCCATTATTGTGAAGACTGTTGAAAGAATAGTGGATTATTAGTCTAGCTAGTGACAAGATCTTGGAAACTGATTTAGTTAAAACACATCAATGATCATGCTTTTAAAAAGGAACTTTTATTTTTTAAGTCATAAAAAGACTTTCTCAAATTTTTGGATGGCAGATTTGTATCATCAGAATTTACATTTGTTTTCAGAATAGTTGTCCTGTATATATGACTTATACATAGAAGCTGCATGCTGGTACAAGGGGTTCCATGGGCGAAGGTACTTCCTCTGTTCATGTACACACAAGCTGTGACCTGCAGCAAACCTAGAGAGCCACTACTGGCTCAGAGAAACTTCCACTGTTTGTGCTGAGACAGTCAAAGCCGCAGCCATAGGTTTGTTTCACCTTTCTTTGGTCTGGATGACAAGGGCAGAAAGCAAGGTCTGGCAGGCAACTCTCACATCAGGTTATATGCCTGTATTGGGAATGACCTTGCGAGCCTGGGGCAGAAGGAAGACTAAAATCTAATGCACTTGTCTTTGAATATCCATATTGTTGCCTGAAATATGTGACTCTTGCTGTATTGTGGAGCCCAAGTGTGCACTGCCTACAAATCTCAGCTGTCCTTACTGTAAACAATATCAGTACCGGGTATGTGTGTTCACACTATGCAGCTGGCTGTTAAGGCTGGATTTTACCATGGGTTTTTATGTGTGTTTGTTTAATACAGAGCATAACCACATCTAATCACTTTCTGAGAGAAGTCTAATCTCGCAGTATGGGAAATTTTCTTTTTTTCCTTTTGTGGAGGTACACACACTTTTTATCATGAATCAAATGGTAGGAGCAAGAGGAAGAGCTAGGGCAGAAATAGACACTGATCTGGGTCTTGCCTTGGAAATACTTTGCTTTAGGAGTGCCTACATTGATATCCGTCTGCCTTTCCTCTCACAGAAACCACAGTAACAAACATAATAATGCATTAGCTTAGAGGTTTTTAAAGGAAATGAATCTTGTTTTCCTTAAGCACGATCCGTTCTGTGCTTATAAAGGAACAGAGGTTGAGAGGAAGAATGTAGGCAAATGAGTATTTTCAAGTATCATCATTTACAATACAATGTAACTTCATTTTTTACAATGCCTATCACATAAAGTCTATACCTTTATAATGTGTTGTGTCACATATTTACAGCAAGAAAATTTTTTTAAAAAAAGTATATTAATATGAGGATGGAGAGGAAATCAAGAAAGTCAAAAGACAAAGACTTTTTATTTTTTAACTTACATATGTAAAAAGATGGAGAGTCAGCTATGGAGAGAAATGGGAGAGACAGTTACAGGTGGCTGCAGGTAGGAGGAGAAGGTTCCTTCACTCAGCTATGGGAAGTGCATCAGTATCTGATAGCAATACCAGAAAAGAGACCTACTGGAACTAGGGACAAGTGGAAAAACAGGGACAGGAATTAATTCAGCCCTGATTAAATTCCACCCATCGGAAACAAATTAACCTCAGGTGTTAGAAACCAAAGCATTTGGATGGACGTGGTGTGTACTGCAAAACTCACTTTCACGTAAACTTCCACTAAGCTTTCAAAAGGAATCCAAAACTCAGGCTCAGTTTGTCATAAAATTTATAAATTTTTTCTTTGAGACAAATGTAAGTTCTCCCCTGTGCATCTCATTATCCTGCAAAACAAGTTACAGCGAGTCTGATATCCCTACTTGAATGGTTCTCCAATGATAAAACTTCAGAGGAACAATTGCTCTGTTCTGCTATTCATTGGGTTTTGACAACATTTTCCCCTTTCATTACATTAGCTCTATGTAGAAAAAAAAAGACATTCAGTTTCACAATTGATTTTAAGAATAAAAAATTTATTTCTGACTTTCAGTAAAAATTAAACTGTTTTCAAATTCTCCATGAAATAAAATAATTAAAAAGAAATAATCAAAAATAAATAATCTCAGGGTATTCAAAATATTGGATTTCTGTAGCATTCAATTTTAATGCTGATACATTATTTTCTAAATTTAAATAAAAAAAATAATAAAAATTAAAGTGATAACTCTCGGTGCTTAATTCCCAAAAAGGTAGGAAGGTAATGTTTTGACATAATCAGAATAGTTTCCTTTTTTTTTTCCTTTTTTTTTAATTTAAATGGAATTATTGGAAGAAAAAAAAACACTCAATTTTATAAAGCTTTTCACTTTTGTTAGAATCTTAGATTTCAAAAGAAGATGTTTCTTGGTGCTTTAAAGAAATGATGCTATTTCCAAATATTAATATAACTCCATAAAACAAACCAACAGAAAAACAAACCTGTCTGCTACTTCTTCTTTCACCCGTGATTTTCCTCTCCTTGTTCATCATCATCAGCAGCTGTGAGATGCCTCTCACTGGAGAGTTATGTGCAAGACATTCTTGGGTTTGTTGACCACTACTTAGCTCATTGGTCTGTTTGCATACACATTTGATGGGAAAGCTGAGTGAAGTGCAATTCGCTGAAGATGAACCACACATCAGATTTTGGGAGATGAGAAGAGTGTTTCTCTTCTTTTCTTATGGGACTTAATAGTCCTTGGGATGAAACTCTTCCTCTGGAATGTAAGTGGGATTTTGTTTCTGAGAGGACAGAAGAAATGGAACATGAGGTAGAATATGATTCCATACAAAGATCATGTATCTGTATATGTCATGTTCCTTGACTACTCAGTGCTTGTCCAGTGGCCAGGAAGATTTAATGATTCTCACAAGCACTGGTGGAGCTGACTCCACCTGGAGAGAAATGCCATTAGCAGGAAAACTGTAATGTTCCATTACTCCGCAAAGGCTGTACAGCTCTACATAGAGGCAAATGGAAAACTGCTACCCCAAAGCCAGGTTCTCTGTATTCAGCAATCATCCAGAGCAGTTGTTCTTGGCTATCTCCTCCATTTATTCATTCTTCTCCACTTCCTCCAGCCTTTCTTTCACTTAAGATGTTCCATATTAGAGGAGTCAGATTTGTGTTTTTCAGTTCTCTAATGACAGCATATGGATTTTGGTATATATAAAATATTGCAAGCTGGAAGAAGAGAATGTGGAAGTGTGAGATGGTGATGACAGTGACAAGGACGCCTTTGTTAAGAGGCACAGTATATAAAAGGATTAGGAGTGTTCATTAAATACTTGCTCAATTATATAACAATATTATCAATAAACATTTTGGATGGAAATACCATTCAGGATTCATGATTTTTAATGAATTAATTATATTTCAGGACATTTTCCTTTGCTATATATATGCTGTACTACACCATCCAATTTTACAGGAACGGAAAATAAGGAAAACTTTTTGTAGGCATAAGAGCAAGCTGCCGGTCGAGCTCAGAGTAGAACTTAAAAAAACCTTATCTGTGTACTAGAAAAAAAGAAACTGATGTAACTAGCATGTCATGAAACTGTTATTCTAAACACATCATGAATAAAATCCAAGTACAAATCTGCCATGTGCTGGGCATCTACCATTTCAAATGGAAGAAATCATGCAAGGAAAACTGATCTCAGCAGATCTCCTAAAATTTCTAGCCTTTAATAACCTAAGCACAATTGGATTCTGGTGCTCTAGACCTTGCAACTGAGTTCATCTCAAAAATATAAGAGAAACTAGACCTCTTATACCAGTTTTGAGTACTGTTTTTCAGTGCATCATTACTGAAAAGAGAAGTTATATAGGAACTGAAATCTAGTCACCCACTGACTGTGGCATGCGCCATTTATGAATCTCAACTGAAAACCAGTGTATTTTTGGAACATGGAAAAGGGTGATTCATCAGAATTAATACATGCAGAGAAAGAATTGTTTTAGTCATTATTCTCATATCACAACCGACAAGAGCTCAACTCTCTCGCATTTCTGTGAATTGCTATGTGTTCTATGTATTCCTGACATATTCTTGTTAGCATTTGAACATTCCTGGGCTCTTGTACCTGCTGCCCTCAATTACTTCAACAAGGAATAGCTCTTTCTTGGCTCTGTTACCACTTCTACCTGCTGGGAAGTAGGGAAAAATGTCACTGTACAGGTAAATGGGAGTCCTGAGACGTTTTCACTTATTGAAGGTTGGAAAACATCAGAAATCTTTGCCTCTTGAAATCACTAGAGAATATGCTTGTTGAAATTGAATCAGATTTTGAGAGATTCAAATTCCATAGCTGAAAACCCTATTCATTTTGAGAAAAAGTAGACTGGTGCAGTGATCACATGGCTGGAGTCAGTAATTCCTGGGTTATACTCTTCTTTCCATCTCCAGCTCACTGGTTGGTCTTGGACAAAGCCTTCAGTCAGGTTTGGGAAAGCTTCTGTCTCAGTTTTCTCATCTACGAAGTAGGCTAGCCTGATAAACACTTACTTCTCCAGGGTAGGTCACAGGGCTTGTGGGATTCTCTGGTTCATGTCTGTAAATGTAAATAAGGACTGTGAATGTCAGAAGTTCTAACATCATAATGTTAGAACTTCACATACCATTCAGGAACTTTATTACAGATCCCAGGGCAGACGCCAGCCTGGGAAATGAAAGTGATGGAGGAAAAACTGGAGAGAGCAGACAAGGATGTTAGAATGGGGAAAAGGAAATGAGTTGTGGGGGAGACAACAACACTGAGAGCTTCTGCTGTCATCAGTCTTACCCAAAATAGTCTTCTGTACTGCCATCTCAGCCAGAAATAGGTTGTAACTTCACATAAACCTCACAGAATTGAGGCTTACAGAAACAGGAAACACTACACAGTTTTTCTGGGAAGAAATCTAGCAGTTGGAAACACAAGTCCCTTCCTGGTGCAGAGGACATGGCAGAGTCTGGGAGAACCATAGGGTCCTGTGTGGGAGTTCACAAAGAAAAATCCCCTTTACAGCCTGTTTCATCTGAGTCATTCCTCTTTTGAATCATGAAATAGATCACATTTGCTTTTGCCACTTTACTAACTTGTGATAAAAATATAGCTTGAAATCCATCTAATACTTCCTCTGGCTGGATTTACTGAGTGTGCTGGGGTAGATGAAATCCTTACCTACCCAAACATATTCTCTCTTGAGGAATTCCAACATCTACTCTTCTTGAACTGAAAGAATGCTGCCAAATTGTGGCTATCTACTCTAAATACAGTGTAATTTCCCACTTCTCCTCCCACTCTGGAAATATGCTTCAGTAAGATGCTCAAACTAAAGACTGACTTACCTACATGGAGCAGGGATGGAATTGTCATGCTAGACTATTCCCATAGATTTGTTATGTGAGAGTTGCTGTTTCTTATTTGTGGAAAAAAATTGGCCATTTAGAAAACTGTTTTTAGAACAGGAGATGGGAATTTTTTGATCGTTTAAGTAGGAATTAAGAACCAGGAAATTAATATCTTACCATTATAAATGAATAGAAAACCATAGAATCATAGAATCATGAAGGTTGGAAAAGACCTCCAAGATCATCCAGTCCAACCGTCCACCTACCACCAATATTTCCTCACTAAACTTTACACCTCAGTGCCACGTCTCCATGTTTCTTGAACCCCTCCAGGGACAGTGACTCAACCACCTCCTTCCAGTACCTGACCACTCTTTCAGAGAAAAAATTTTTTCCTAATATCCAACCTGAGTGTGGGATATTTATGTTTCATCAAGTAAAGAATTAGAAATGTTTTAATAAGTACCATCTACTTTTCTAAAATAAAACTTGGTTCATACATAACAGAAGTGAAACAAAACCAGATCAATAAAAAGAATTCAGATATGACCGAGAGCAGAGCATGGAAATACTCAGGGAAGTGTCAAGATAGCTGTGTGATCTTATAGCAGCAGGTTCAAAGTACTGTTCTCCGTGGTCATCCCAGAATCTTCAAATGCAGAAGACTACATGTAACCTTCTCTCAGGAGCTGTTATCCATACTTTGGCAGATTATATATCTAAAACAGATCATCATCTGATAAAGAGCTGCCACTCAACTGAATTTACATATAGATTCAATTAAAGATATAAACAGAATACACTGAGATTTGGCAGCTCAGCTCCTAAGATTTCCTTCAAAATCTTCTCTGAGCTCAGCAGTACAGTGATCAGTCACTGAATCTGCTTCTGTTGTTTATCTGCCTACCCCACATAAGCCATGGCTTGTTCAGCATTCCAAAGAATACCAGCAAAGCTACTCTACTTTTCTGCAACAGATTTGCTAAATTCTTTCTTCAGTGCAAAAAGTTCTTGCCTGTCTACAGAAGCTTCAAGGAAAAAATCAGCTTTTCTCCTCTTGATAGCCTTAGATGGCTCTAGGTATCTTCATTTTTACATTCGAAACAAGGTGAATGTTATGCAGTACTCTATGTATATGACCTGAAATAGGATGCTTCTTGACTGATCCTATTCAACCTTCTGATTTGGTAGACTTTTGTGTAATTTGGGATAGAGAAGGAAAAAAATATCTTACTTGAAAGTTTCTCTGTCCTGTGTGATTTTTATATTTTGATGGCCTTTGTCACTTATTCTATTTTGATTTTAATTTTCAGGCTTATTGAACTTGTGGTATTTGTTTCCAAATGTCATTTTGAGGCCAGCACTAGATCCTTCCCTTTCAATAAGGCCAGCTTTTAGCTCTTTCTTTTCTTGATCATCTCTAGGCAGAAGTCCAGCATCTCATTCTGTTTTCTTTAATTTGGCTTGAGACTTTGTTTTGTGGTCTAGGTACAACACTAAGACATACAGACATGCATATGTATTTGACATCAGATGTAACCCCACATGGTTTACCTGATAGAAGGATGAATAAATCTTTATTTGTTTGAAAAGTTTTCTGAATGGATATCAATGTTAAAAATGGAAATTAAGTGCCTCATAGACATTTTGAAAAATCCATCATTTTGAAACACCTGTTCTATTACTTTTTGGAAGTTTGTATCATGTGAAGAACAATTTACGATTATGACAGTCTCATGAACCCATGTACTACAAATGCAGTAGTATAACTGCCCTCTGGCAACTACAGCATTTCATACTTGTAAAAATAACACGAAGAAAATATGTAATGTATTTTTAGCCACCTTTTAATGGTACTCCATAATTAAAGTAATTTATAGCATGTATTAAATATTATTACATTGGTTTGCTGTTCTGATTTTAATGACTTTTGAAAGGAACCACTAATAACAGAAAAATAACTCTATGTTAATTAATAGCATCAATTTAAAGAGAAGTTAATGTCACTGTTTACATTACTAATGCAAGCAGGATTTGACCCTTAGGAAGTCATTCCATATGGCAGTTACATGTGTGTCTCTGAAGTACCAACACCAGCTGCCAGGTGGGCAGCTAAGGGTGAAAAAAAGTAAGATTATATTGTTGTGCCAGTGAAACTTTTCCACCTAAAAGCATAGTATATATATATATACACACATACATACATATAGGGTTTTTTGGCAAATAACTAGAAGATTCAACTACAGCTGGAGAGTATTTCAGCCTTCTTGACACTATGGAGAGAGGAGTCGCACCAAATAATATTGGGAGTGCAAAAACAAGGCAGTACAGAAAGACTGGGAAAGGGAGATAAGCCTCCAGACAGCAACCAAGTAAGACTTGTTGGATAAGGAAGAGTCGAATCATTTAGATGATGGCCAAGACTGAAGGTTACAGCAGAGGCCAAAACCCAGGCTAAGCTGACGTTCCTCACGTCTCTGCTTCATAGCACTAATTTGTAACCACAACCATAATGATGATAATCCTTTTTGTTCATTTTTGGACACATAGTACTATAGCCTGTATTTCAATGGGTTCACCAGCTTTTACCTATATTCTCAATTCAATTTGACTCATTCAGCCCATGATTATCAGTGAGGGCTGCTTCAAAACACAGCTTTGAAAACAAGGGCAATTATCACCTCACCTGCTCCTTTTTGTTATTGGAAACATCAGCTCTATTCATTCATTCCTCAGCTCAACTGCAATTTGTAGGAGGGGATAAAGGGAGACAAGGAAAAAGTTGTTTAATATTAAAAAGATATTTTAGAGTACTGTTTCTAAAGTATAGGAGGAATAAGTTTTATTTTCACTGTTCATATTTAAGAGTTTAAACACTGAGCTTGCCCCTTGCTTTAAAGCGTTCCAACTTCTGCAATGATTCCTCAGTGGTATAGTAGATTACAGAGTCACAGTCCTAGTGTAATCTTTAAAAAGCAACTATGTTTTTTAAAAAGATTTTTTCCGTTTTCCTTTTTATATACCTTTTGCTTTGTGGAACACTGGAAATGCTGAATCCCAAATGCATGCTCTCAGCTGGTGAGCAGTCTTTATTGAAGGAAATATGATACTTTTAGAATATTATCTAGTTAAAGATTTTTAAGTCTTTTAGTAATACTAATTAAATAATTCTCTAAACACCTCGCTTGAGGTATTATTATCAGTTCCATGTTTTAGTAAAGTGGGTCTGCCTTGTTGAATCTCAGATATTAAGCCAGTGAATGCAGTGAGCAAAGAATGTCAGAATTCTTGCTTCTCAGCACTTTCAATTTAATTATTTCTAACCATTCTTTTGTCTTTTACTGTGCCTTACGACATTCCACTGGCCCACAGGGCACTGAGGGGAACTTTGCCTTTAATATATTGGAACTTCTGAAAACAATCACAGTAATTTGTACATAAATGTTTTGAGGACAACTTATGAGTAGTTTCAACAAAAAATTTTAGTTTTACCAAAAAAAAGTACATCAAGGTCTTCTTCAGTACAGAATGAAAGAGCACTTCAGAAACTGCCTGCTCCCATGCTTTTCCTTAGTGTACTTCCTTAATGCTTTGGGCTAGAAATCATGGGGAGTCATGTCTAGAGGTGATGGCCACCTCTGTCTGGAGGTGAACACCATAAGCAGTAGCAATCCCATCCTTCCAGATGAGTGCGTGCCTATGTTGCTTCTGGATGTCCCAGCAAGCATTTGGCAGCTGTTGGCTTTCACAAACTGCCAGGAACAGATATTTTTCTTCACTCCAGCCAGTGAGAAACCACTGAAAATCAGTGGACTAGATGAAACAGGCCTGTGGACCCCTCAGCTCAATCAGGATCTTCGTTTACTCAATTGTTTGAGAACTTTGTTGCCAAGAAATATGTATAAGTGCACAATCAGGCCAGAAAATTTACAGGAATGTCATTTTTATTGATTTTCCTCTTCTCAGATCTTTAGAGGTATAGGTATCCCTTCTGTGATGTGTTACATACATTTCTGAGAGTATAATTAGCGAACTTCTGTTGACAGTAAATTTTAAATAGATAAATTATTGAAAGGAAAATTCCACGTTAAGTTAAAATAGAAGCAGCTTTAGAAGAGCGTTCATCTTAAACATGAATGCCAAGGCTTAGCTTAATTTATAAAGTCATTAGGACTTTCCAGGTTTTTCTGTCTTGCTTTTAAGTTATTATACTTCCCAACTCCCCTATGACCTTCTCATTTCCCAAAAGAACCTTTTTTTTTGCTATGTCAGTCAAAATATATTTAATTCCTGAATGTCTTCCTTTGTTCTTACTTCCAGCCACCAGTGTTTGTGCAGATGTACAGTCATCCAAAACACAAGATAATTCCAGTTCAAGCTTGGAAGACCAAGATACGTGAGATCCTTGGCTTATCTGTTCTAACCAGAATATGTACCTAAATGGCAATACTATAGCTCAGGTTCCTGGAATGAGGTCTCCTCAATAAAATGCCTTAGATCATTGATTTATCTTCTGATTTCGTCTCTGTTTTGCTGGTTTAGGTATTACTTCTCTCACAATGAACCACATTCCCAAATCACAATCTGGAAGTAAGTACACGCTCTAGCCCATCTTTCCCCCTACAGGCTGAGAATAAGGATGTGTCCACCAACAGCAGTAAAGACTACATGAGATATACAAGAGTTAAACTGGTTCACTCTAAGCCCCTCCAGTGTTCTACCAGCCTGCAAAGAATAAAAAGAGAGAGCGAGAGATTGTTAAATTTTCCCAGTAATCTGACGAGTAGAAAGAGAGACAGACAGAGAGAGTTCACTTGTTTAATTTTCTAGCCAGCAGCTACAAGAGTGCTTCTATTAGGAGATATGAAAAGAGACAAAGAGATATAATAACTAGAGATTGGCTTTGTTGTCCAGAAGTTCTAACTATGCTGGGGGGATGATGAAGTACAGAGGCATGCTCCCAAGCAATATTTTCTTACTTTAATATCATCATTTTGGTGCTTCTCTAGCTGCACATTCACTTAACACTGAATGAAAATAAAGGTTTTAACATATCACTGCCTGGCCAGATAGCTGAAATGAAAGCTGGAAAAATACATTGACCTTGCATTATTCTCCTTTACATTCACTTTGTGAGATTCAGATTCAAATTTTGCCTGCCCAATGTTTCAGATAGAAACCTTCCTAGAAACTTTCCTTCAACAGATACATTTGCTTCATCTTCCCTCTTTTTTTCCTTATTAGAAAAGATGGGCATATGCCACCTTGCTTTATAGTCTGTCCAATCCACTGTCATTAGATTATTCTCAAATTCATTTGTAAAATCCCTTACCCACACTTTTCTTCTTGTACTAATTCATTCCAAGCAATATACAACACATCACCTGTCTCTTTCTCTTTCATTCATTCCTAAACAGAAATAGTACCGTTTCCCAAAGCACAAGAATTTGAGATTTATGCATTTTCACATTTCTCATCCAAGACCGTTTTGTTCCCCCTTACCACCTCCCTCTTCTCCCGAGTACTTGCCTGGATAAAAATAAAAATGCCTTAAGCAAATCCTTTCATAACCTTATATATTGGGACGGTTAGACCAGAGCTCCTGACATGAGACAACATATTTCTAGGAATGGGTGTGTGCCTTAAAGCAAGAAACTGGGCAGGACTGGGTATCCTACAAACATTCCTGTCTTAAAACACAGAGTTGTTTGACTTCAATTCCACAAGGATTTGACCTTTGGAGATAGAAGCTCTTACAAATATATGTTTCAACCAATAACCATTGTTTCAAAACTAGTTCTCCTTCCAACAGGAACTTAACAAAGAAGGTGATTTAATAGAAATGAAAATCAGAGGCATACTAGTAAAAGGGACCTGGCATTATTTCATCATTTTTTGAAAATTTCATACGATTTTGTTCCCATTCTGCAGATTACTGAGCTGAGTGTTAAATTTCTGAATTTCACAGTAGTATATCAAGAGTGAGGCTTTGCAAGTATCAATTAGGTAAGTATGCTACATTAAGCAAATGGTCATCTAAGATTTCATTGCTATACTGCACAGCTCAGAGATCTTCACTGACAGCCACTACAGAACATAAATCCTTCTAGTTACAAGTTCCAAATGTTGTGATTTTGCAGATTTAGGTCCACGGAGAGATTCTGGACACGTCAATCCAATTTTTAAGCATTGCTGAGATCCTTAACCTCCCACTCATCTGCTGCCAGATCCTGAATTTTTAATTACATATACAGTGTTTAACTCTTTCACCAGGAGCAATTGAAAACTCCATCCAGAATGCCAGCCAACCAAAGGGTTTGGGCATTGCTGTTAGATCAGAATTAAAAAAAAAGTTTCAGTCCTTGGTCCAGATCAAAGAAGATAAAGATTTGAAAACTGTTCACTGAATCTCAGGAGAATAGTTCAAATGCAAGTGCTTAGTTTGCAGGGTGCATTTGTTTCCGTGTATGAAATTCCTCATAGAGGGGGTCCAATCCAGTGTTAAGTGTCCAGTCCCACTGTCGCTAGGAATCCTGAGAACTCCCAGTCCCTCAGAGCAGAATTTAGTCTGGCACTTCTCCTTGCCTGATGAGTGATTTATGTAATGCAAAAGCTTGCTGGTTTCTGAGGGTCCAGTTTCTAGCTTCCTCACTCCTTGTGTTTTATGTGCTGCCTGTGACACTTCACACTGGGGCTGCAAATTTCTCTAAACTGCTAGGCTCCTAAAAATTATATGTTGCACGACCCAGATCCTTTTATGGATCCAGCCCCCAGTTCACTACATATTCCCACATTAAGCCTAAGCTCATCCTTATGTACTTGCTGCTCACTGCTAGCTGCCTATGACATACAGCTGAGGTCATTCTAATTCCCTCTAGTATAAGATAGGGGATACACATGCAGGAGGTAGTTCATTATGGTATTATAATCATGCCCTGCTTATACCCCAAAGTCACTTAGTTCCATTAAAGGCCAGGAGAGTGATTGTGAACTGAATCCCGAAGTGAGTAAGTAGCACTGTTTGGAGAGAAGGTCGATGAGGTCGTGGTGGTATTCATGGTGATGGGAGCCCTCATGAATTCACCTATTATTTTCAATTTCATTCTTTTCTCAGAATCCTTCTGAGCTTTAAATAATTACAGCCAATGATGCTAGTTGTTTAGGCTTTTCTTTCTTTAACCAACCCACATTCTTATTCTTAGTTTTTCATAAATTCAAATATATTATATACAGGCTAAGCAGCTGGGCAGAGTTTAGCAAAGCATAAAAGATCTGAAAGAATGTCACAAGTATTTTTATACCACGAGTACAGCAATGACTGCAAAGACTGTCCAGTATAATCATTAATATTTTCTTCTTTAAGCTCAGGAAAAGATGTATATATGAGTTCTGAAGGACATTGCCTGGAGGCTATGAAATCAGAGAAGACAGTCACATGGACAAGGAAATATTAGGAGTATTTTGACATTTACCTGTTTATTGTGTGGATGATTTGCACAAATGTTTTGCAGGATATGCACGATAGAGGCAATCCTAGTGACTGTATGCACCAATGAGTGCTCCCAGTTATTCCTCAACTGGGTATTAAGTAGTGATACTTCAGGTTAAGAGGTGGAGAGAACCACTAAAGAAATAGCACAGTCAAGCTAAACAATCCTTATTCATCTGCTTAGGTTCAGCATGGGCTCCATGACCAGGATATAAATCTGTACAGATCTAAATTCTTTCCTGTACTGTTTGCTAAGACTTAAGGTAGAAAAGTAAACTGAAATTAAAATCAGATTTTCTTCCTTTTGTGAGAAAAAGAAAGGAGATTTTACTAAGAGAAGGAGACACATTTGGAAAGACTGTCCTCCTTTTTAACCTCATTCATCCTTTCTTCATCAGACATACATTACAAGAGAAGAGGAACAAAGCAGGCAAAGTCTCTGAAATTACTTTTGACAGTTATGCAATGCAAGAATCAAAATGAAAAAGTAAAAATCAAATACGTCACTTCCCCCCTGGAAGGATACATATTTTGCAGTCTCAGATCCCTTTCAAATACCTTCATATCTGCAATTCAGTATTTCCATGAGGAAAGCTAGAAAACTAGTTCCTATGTATAGTCAAGATGAACACTGTGTTGTTCAGCTTAACTGTAAAATTTGTACATAGGAAGAAAATACTATCCATTTTCAAAACAGTGACATGCAGAATCTACATCATAGTACATGGCAACACTGATAAATGTTGTAAGACATGAGATGAAAAAAAGCCTTAATCAGGGATACTAGAGAAGAGGATTTGGCAGAGAGAATCTCAAAGACTGACTAGGTCAATGTTGATTCAATTCAGTGACCACCAGTCAAGAAGTATTTTTGTAGACTACAGCTGGCATTGGACTTATGCCTTATAGTTAGTATATTTATTTTTTATGACATTTAATTTTTATGGATGCAAGTGGTCAAGACCTCAATTTCATGTCTGGTGGAACCTGGTATACGACAAGGTCCTAACACCACGTCTGTGCACTTATTCAGTACCATCTGTTAAACAGAAGTGTTCTCTGACAGACTGCCATTTAAGTATTGGACTAATCCAACACCACTTAACTCACAAGTACTGACAAGATCAAAGTATCAACTGATATTGTCAATTTCTTACTATTACTGCTATTATTATTATTACTCTACCACTCTCATTTCCCAATCATAAACAGAGCTCCATTGTGTTCTGGGCACTCTAGAAACTTTACATAAAATAATGTCCATAACTCAAGGGCATTGCAAATAAAATAAGTAGTAATAGGCATTGAAAATGTTCTAATTAGTGCCAACAAAAATGATGTGGTACCATAATTGTTATCTGCATCCTTGTTTGCCACTAAAATGTCATCATTTGCCAACAGTAATCTCACTGTATTATTCAACATGATCCTACACTGTTCTTACAATATGAAATAATTAGGGTTGATGTAATTTGGGGAAGAATGTTGTTTCATAACAGCCAGCTATTCCTGTTTTCCACATGTAGCCCCATTCCTAGTTGAGACATCCAAAGTCACTTGAATGACTGGACTAAACACTAGAAGCTCCAGCCTGACTTTGTAAATAGTTCTGGATCATGCAATGATGCATGTCAAAAAGTTCAGCGTGCCACCAGCCTATTAAAGCAAAAGCATAAAAAGAGCAAGTCATAATAGAAGCAAAAATGAAACCCTTTTCTTATGGATGGCCTGATTCTTTGTTCTTTGTTTTGTTTTGTTTTGTTTGTTTGTTTGTTTAGGGGAGAGCTTTTTTCCTTTTCAATTTTGGTTTAAATCCTTGATTCAAGACACACATGCACAGTTTAGCATTCTGAAATCTGTTTTGACAGAAATAGGGACAGGAAAGCTTCCATCTTTACTATCCTATTGTTGGTAAATTTTATGAATTATGATATTGTTACCTGAGGGCTTGCTGACAGACTGCATCAGTTCTCCTCAGTTTGGCTCTAATTCCAGCCTCTATTTTTTCTTTTGAATCCTAGAATGCAAGAAAAAAAAGGGTTTCAACAAACCAACATTTCTGAACACAGATTACTGTGCTATGTCACTAAAATAAAGGATCTAGCATTAATATCTTCAGCATTTAACCAACAGTATATACAATATTGTTCAGTCTCTTCCCCAGATAATGGAGCTTATTCTGTACGTCAATTCTTATAAAACCAGAGTAGAGTTCAGTCTGAGTTTGAAGGAATTGATTTGCCTGGACTTTGAACCCATCATTGCTTAGCTCTTTAAAACCTACTCAGTAATTAGCCAAGATTTGCCTTGTCCAGCACTTAACTAGATGGACAGTGAAGGACTAGGTGTTCTGAAGAAATGCACTGTAAAACTTAATTGTCATAAGTCATTTCCAATGCTAGTGCTTTGAGAAAAGTCAAACACCTAAGCATGAATGAAGGTAACTACTAACAAGGAAAAAAAAAGTGCTTCAGTAGTAGGTGGAGAAGAAATAAAATGAAGCCATTGTTGAGGGAATTGTCTGACAATTTTTTATTTTTGGGCCATCTGCACGGCAAGGGAATATATTCCTTTCCATAATGCAGAGCCAGTATTACATATAACCCAAAGAAGTCACCTGCCAAAGAGATGAAGGAGTATGTAGAACACACAACATTGGTTCCACAGCTGGGGAAGTAGCATGAGACTTTCCATACGGGGGCAGAAAATCCTTCACTTCAGCTAGGGCAGTGATCTTATCTATACACACTCTAAGCCGTATTGGTTTCAGTCAGTGCTTGAAAATACAGGTGAAATACAGGTAAAATATATGTGCAAGTTTTTCACATATTTCACTTAGCAAGCAATTCATTTGAGTTCAACTTGGTATTGTGGATTTGTGGAAATCCAGCACAAAGCACCAATTTTCTTAGAAATGTCTTCATTCAGATGAACAAAAGCCAATGACACATAGTCATTGACAATGACATTTCCGCAAGCTTAAATGTTCTAATTCCTGGATCCAGGCCAAAGTCCACGATGATTAATTCCATTCCTTTTGGGTGAAATGCCTGTCTGGCTATCAACTGGAGACCATACCCTTCCTCCTGTAAGTCTTGGCACTTCAATTCCAGATAAAACTATGGAAAAGCTTTCAGAGAACTTATTTATTAGGACAATGAACAGCATTGTCAGACTGAATTTGGCAAATAGATTGGGCATAAAAAATAGGAAAAATACTTCTTCCAAATACCTGCTGCAATCCTGCTATATACTTTGAAAATCAGTGCAGAGGAAATTATCTATCTGAGTTTACAATTAAAAGACCAAACAGACAACTTCAGAAAAAGTTAGTACCCTAGGGAAAATTGAACATGACTGTCTCCAGCTACTGCTATAGAAGACATCATACTCAGAAGATACGAAACATTGACTTTTTTTTTAATGGTCTTTGCTGCTACAAGCAGAGATATGGGAATTTGGAATTCCCTGGGCCCCTGTGGAATGCAAATGTATCCATATTCCTGTAAGGTTCTCTGTAAAAACGTACTAACCTCCCACTAAGAAAATTAGCTCTTTAATCACTTGAATCCAAATAAAGCATTGTTATATCCTAAAGGCACTGAAGTTCTGCACTTTTAAGAGTGTCTGAACATTTCCCAAACACACTAATAGTGAGGGGAAGTTCTTTTATTTAATTTTGTGTAATTAAAGAACAAGTCAGGTAGAAACCAAAGCAGTATTTGTGATGTTGTTTGCCAAAAGCAGTAGGCCTGCTTTCCACATCTCTTATATTAATTGCAAAATCCAACATCAAAAAGCAAAAGGGAAAGAGAACAAAATGCTGAAAACTCCCCAGTATTATTGACCATGAAAAAAGCAGTCTAAGTTGAGACAACAAAAGATATCTCATACTCACTCCATCTGCAATTTATGGTACTTCAGATTACAAGAGTAGCTTTCAGGTTTGCAAATAATGCTTGGATTTTTCCCAGAATAACCTGAAATGAATGGCTCCCTCATTCGAACATAGAACATGCTGACCAAAGCAATAAATTAGACTTTCAAAAGTGATATGCAAGGGAATAGCTTTGGTAGTCCTTTGGTGATCTCCTACAAAACCTACAAGCTCCAGAAGAACCTACTATCAAATCATCTTCCTAACATCTCTCTTAAAAAAGCACCGTACTCAGAGAAGATACTCAGAATGCTCAGAAAGAGCATTCATTGTCCTGATATGTAGATCTAGAGCTAACAATGCACTAACTGTCTTTTTGATAGGCCCCTCACAAGTTCAGTCTATTGCTTACAGTACTTTTCCCACCCTCAATTTGACTCATTTCCCTCGGACTTTGTGCTCAGAAACTCTCCTCTTGTTCCTAAAGTAACAACCTTCATCTTTGAGCCCACTTCATGAAAAACCTTCCCCCGAAGTTGGTGGACATGAAGGATTCATGGAACTTCGTTAACTTTGACTTGTCTGACTGAATCTCTGCATGCATACTGCACCGAGAACTCTCCAATTCGCCTTAGTTCTGAACAGTTTGGCAAGTTTGGTATGATTATAGTTGGATCAACATCTCAATAAGACATAATTAGTCTGCCAGGAGATTAATTCATTGTGCATATTAGACTATCCAAATTATCCTCAGTAAGGCTGTATTCCAATAACTTGAAGCTTAATTTTTAAGTTTATGACTAGTATCCTTGAAATCTCGGGGCTCTTCATATACATAATGTTAAGCAGATGCAAAGTGCTGTAATGAATAGGAACACTGGCTCTTTATAGTATTTTTTTTAAAACTATTTATAATCGTTACTTAAAACTTTGCAGACTATTTTCATTTTATTTTTGTTGCTACACTGTCATTAGCATCCTTGCTTTTCATTGCTTCTAGATAGTATTTGTGGTGCGCTAGTGCTAGGACCCCTAATCTGAGATAAGGTTCTCAACCTGCATTAGGTACTATACAAACACAGAACCAAAAGCCTGTGTTGCAGGGAGGTTTGACCTAAATACAGCAAATGAGTATAGCCAAATCATGGGCACAAATTAACCATGAAAAAAAATACATTAGCTATTTTATGAGAAATATCATGTTTCAGTCAGAGAAGCCAAAGGTACATGGCAGGGTGTTTTCAATACAGACTGCAAAGTCATGTTCTTCTTACCTTGTACTGGGATTATGCTGTGTCTAGAAATATAATAGACAAATAGGTCAGACAGCATATTTAGTGATAAGGACACTGGACGGGCTAAAAAGTCTTGTTTACTTCTTAGTTTGGCTTAGTTTGGTGACACGGCACTTTTGTGTGATGCTACAAGTTGTTACAGACTTTGAATTACTTGCAAGTAGAATAGCAAATACCAGGCAAACCTTTTGAGTGATCATCTTACAGGCTATTATAACATAAATAATTAGTAAATATAATTATAACCTAAAGACAGGCTGTATGTTCACTTCTTATTGGAGTCTCCTAGACCCCAGTGGATGTATGAATCCCTGGCCCATGGGATTTCACCTGATTTCAGGAAAGCTTACCGTGCACATAACAAAGGTCAAAAGGAGCTGGTACCATTGGGTGGAGGTTAATTAAGTGTCATATCCCATTTCCATTTTCCGGAAATACCAGCTTGTATCTCATGGAGATAAAACTAGAAATTAATGTCAATTGAAGCCGCCAGAAAGTGTGTCACTAGTTTAACTGGGATCTGGATACCTTGATGGGGCAGCTTGAAGTCACTGCATATATTACTCTAAAATGTAAAAGAGGTACAAACAGTTTTGTATTCAAAGCATAGGAATAAAGATGTATATCACTCTCACATATAAACATACTTGGAAGTAACTGACACAAATGTAGAGATGACTTTTTCTTCTTTAACTTGCAAGATTGGAGCCTAATTTCTTAATCTGGGTTTAGTTAAACTACCTCTACTGCTTCTGGCACTTGTCATCAAAAATAAAAGAGTTGAACAGAGGGGGTAGAAGTGCTAATTAGCCCCTGTCACAATTCATGCTGTTGTTGTAAGAATTCACAGTATGCAAAACAAGTTCAAGCTACCCTAAGTGTTAGACCCTGCTACTGCTGATAGAAACTGACAATTCTTGGGTTAAAAGGCTAGACAAATACTACATCTTCTCTGCATTACAGATAGCATCTTTTTGCTTACTCTAGATTAAATTGCCCATTACAATATGAAAAATAGAAAGGTGAAGGGCTTTCATAATAAGTGATGATAGTACTAACAATAACAGCACACCTTTTGTACTATTGCACTGTTGTTATATTCAGACTTAATAAATAAGTGGCTGAATCAAATGAAACTGGTGCAACTTACTATCAGTGTCACAGAAGCAAATATAATAGAGTTAATTCCAGGATAAATGACTGAGCACTCTAAGCATATTATCACTAAATCTAGTAGGTTGCAGCATACAGGGATCTGGAGTAATTTAGGAATCCAGAGAAGAAATGTCACTAGAAGGACAAATCTTCATTCAGAGATCAAACAACAATGAAAATTATGATTATTGTGATTCCCTTTTGGTGATTTTTGTATCCTTGTAGCTACAGATAATTTTCCAAATAGCAGCTTGGTACAAATACCATGGAAAAAAACAATCTTTATTAAACACTCATGCATTCCTCTGTGAAGAAGTATCCTTCTCCCTTAAATTACTGAATTTAGAGTACTGGTTGTGTGAACCTTTACTGAACTTTTAGCACTTACAATGCTTATTCAAATGAAGAAAAACAAAGGCCTGACCATTTGTTCACATCACTACGTTGAAGGTTGAAGTTGAGCATGCCTCGCTACTGGTAAATAAATGTTTTCACCCAAGAACAGGATGTTTCATTTTCCTTGCTATACACAGAATGTCCTTTATGTCCCTCTTTGGTGGAGCTTTTTCCTGTGAACCCAGAATCTTCTGATATGGGTGGGTCATCTTCATCCCTTCCTTTGTAGCACCTTCCTATTGTACCAGTCCTTCCACCTCTTTTGTAATGCCTTTTCCATTTTGTTGATCTTTCTGATCATTACACCCCCATATAGGATTTTCTGGGTTATATGTCCTATGACTGCATAATCATTGAGACAATGTTGTCCTCCATTTTAGAAAGCAAGCAGCTGGATTGCTGAATACAGAGCAAACTGGTGGGCTGAAACACACTACAGTCTGTTACTGTTGTATTTATATGGGTATTAACTCAAAATAATTAATCTACTGAATATAAACTTAATAGATGGCTTTAGAGAGGATTGACGAAGCCTTGAAATAGTGGCCTTTGAAATCTTGTCATAGGCTTCTGTGTTCCCAACTTCAAGAACCTCTAACACTTGCCTGACAAAAACTAATTCTCTTGATCGATTTTATAAAGTCTTCTCTCACTTGAACAGACCTATAGGGGCAGACATATAACAGTGACTTCATTCTCCCTCTTTAGGTTTCTCAATGTATTATAGTACAAGAGGAGAACAGACTTCACTTAACCCTCTTTGAGAGATAAGGAACTTAGCAATTACTTCCCTTGGGTTAATTACAGTGCTATAACTCTTACCTGTACTAACAGTGCTCTCTCACTCCTCTAATGAATTACTCTCCAAGGTAAATAGGGCTGCCAAGGTACATAGGTCACTCTGAAAGTAACGCCTTCTATTTCATGAAAACACAGAATCATAGGAGTTGGAAGGAACTTCTGAAGATCATCTCGTCCAACTAGATGGGCACACTCCAACACGTCCATGTCTCTCCTTTACAGACGACTCCACATGTGGACACAGTACTCCAGCTGAGATCTCACCAGCACAAAGTAGAGAGGCTATTTATTTCCACGGAAACTACAACAGATACAAAGAGCACAATAACACATTAAATAGAGCAAGTTCTCAGCTACAGAACACTGTTTTTCAACATAGTCACTACCATTAGCTGTGCATTCTCAACAGAAATGAATAAGGCCCTTCATGCTGTGCTTGGGGGGGGCGGCAGAACCTGTACCAATGGAGGTAACCCACTGTTGCTGTCACCACTGCACCATCCTCCACCTCACTGTGCTCACATCCACTATTTGGTCTCCGTAAATATTCAGTAAGTGTCAATGGGTGCAATTTTTTTCTGCATGGGGGAATTCAATTCCACATCTTTGCTTCATACACTCTTCCATGTCAGATGGCCCCTCTGCTGTCATCTGTTGCACAGCAACAAAATGTAACAGAATATTGATGGGAAGGTTCAACCTCTACTGTCATGCCACAAGCATCCACCTCTGAAATCATAGGCTGACATTATAAAATAGGAGGCATTACTTTTGGAGCATCCCTCACACAAACTAACTATATTTCAGCCATTAGTGATCAAAGAGCCAAAGTGTTCATAAAAAAAAAAAATCAAGATAGATGAATTTTCTTGATAAGTGGCTAAAATATCCTCAGCATTTCCGGAGGTATTTTGCCACTCAAGGGTTTTCAGTATGGTGCTCTGATGATAGAAGAACCACTTCTATCAAATATTAAGCTACTGTAAACTTACTATAATTGAATAATTTGCCTCTTAGCTTTGGTTCACTAAAACTGTAGCAAAGTTCTCATCTCTAAGCAATCGTTCCACAGTCTGTTTCAATATATGTCATGTCAGACAAGGCTCATATATAGTACCATTTGAGATTTAGTAATTCCAAAGCCAAGGGACCTTGTAAAAGATCTGGATGATTGACCATAAAGTATGTATGTATTTCGTCAAATTAAATTGCGATTAGACTTTCAAGCTCCATATTTAAACATAAAATAGTTGGATAAATCTATGCTACTTTAGAGAAGTATTATCTATGAATTTAAATGAAAGGACCAAATTCTACAGAGATGTTCAGTAGAAGGAACTAGGGGAATTTGGGTGGATTTTCACATGCTTGGAGAAGATGGTAAGAGGAGAGCAACTCTCTGAGATATCACTCTCTCCATGAACATGATCTTGATGTTGAGTACCTTTTTTATTATATTTTTACTCAGTCAAGGCCTTGCATTCTCAGGATTTGTTTGGCAAGACAGAATTAAGCCCAGGTTTTGCACAAATAATTATCTCCATACAAAGGTGTGCCATTACTCTCACTCTCTGTGGAGCAAAGCCAAATATCTAAAAATTTAGCAGAAACTTCTTTGAACTAACTGAAAATACTGGAAATAATCTGTTGAAGAGCAGTTCTTGTTCAATTTTTAAGGTAAAAATTATTTGGGCTTCCTTAAGGGAATGTGATCTGTGCTTAAATTTGGAGTATCAATACTGAATGTTGTTTTCTGAAGCTAGACAAATAGCAATAGTGTGCTTTCTATCTAACTGATCTTTATATTTGTTATAACAGAGTAAATAAATAACAAGATTATGGAAGCAGCTTTTCTCCTCATTCACTGTCCTTGTCAGGAATGAAAATTAAAGGGCATTGGAAACTATTAACAAAAACTTTCTCAGGAGAATTTTTCATTCCATGTGGAAAAGAAGAGAGTAAAGGTAGCATGAAGGATACATAGTAAATACCTGCATGTGTACATACTTCTGGACCTAAGTGGCCATTTTAGAGGCTGCAGTGTAGGAACAGGATAGACATAGCCTCCTTTTCCTCCAAAAAAATATCCCAACAACACATGAGACTTCAACTGTCCAAGCTGAATCTGAAGTTTCAATAGAGTTATTCTTGGAGGTTATTGCATAACAGCTTGAAAAATATTCACTTGGAATTCTTAATTTATTCTCAGGAGTTGCATATCACATATCTGCATATCCACATACGCTGTCAGGAGAATTGACCAAAACCAGCAAATTCATGCTGAATATTGGGAAAATATTTGGAGAAGTCACTGCTAAATTGGTTAATAAATGAAATAACACAAGAAAGTTGGAATATATTTGCTCTTCAAATCAGAAAACTGACTGTGTCCAATCAAAGATCACAATTTAAATACCAAAATTAAATCCAGCTGTAATCATGATCATTCTTTCCTGTGCCAGATCCATAAACTTTAAATGTTTTCATCATCCTGGGACACAAAGTAGTATATTGCAACTCTTAATATCATTTTATTTATGGCAATTAGAATTGCTATATTTAACTGCTAATACTTCCCATCTGAGGGTTAAGTGAAGCTTATCCTACTACCTAGCATGTTAGGTTGGACAGAGTACAGTTGAGCAGTGGAGAAAGTCCATTTAGCAGTGAAGCCATGTGCCTTTTCATTAGATTATATTTTTCTGACTACTGTTCATGGTGTTACACGGTTATCAGGTTATTTGATTTGCTTTAGAAAAATATTTTCACATTTATCCATTAAAATTCTGCTTCTCATTTACTGCAGTTTGTCATAGCACATTCCCTTCCTCCTTTTCATTTTTATTTTTAATGCAGAAGGCTGGTTTTAAAGGTGGTTGTTAAGAGCACCAATGCCATTTCCATGAGAATGTTTCAGATCCCACAGCTGCATTAAGTCAATGAAGCAGTCTGTCTTGTCTTAAGCAATTTTGAGGTAATCAAGAACTGTCCTCTAACACCCTTGGCTGCGCTTGTGCTTCTATCATGGCAACATTATGACTTTTTTTCCTCTTGAAGTAGCACATATGCTAGTATGCACCAAGAAAAGTCAGAAAAAAGTAGCCAAAGGCCAAAATCTGCTGCCAGTCATGCTACTGTAAATCTGGAATTAATTCAACTGACTTCAATACAGTATCTCATGATTTACACTGGGGTTCCTGAAAGCAGAATTTGGTGATATAGGACACAAGGTCTTACTGACAGAGTCTTTTCTCAGTGTTTGTATTGGAGAAAAATGAGAATATAACGTCACATTATAAAAAAAAGGAATACATCGAGTGCACTTACTCATAGAGGGGCAAGTTCCCCTCTCATCCCTGCTTGAGAAACTCTGAAACAGCTGAAGTCCTTCTCTTTCCTTCTCTTCCCTTCCCTTTTTTTTTCCCTGTAATTGACAATCTAGAAGTCCGGAGACTTCATGCCAAATGTATCATTCATAGGATCATAGAAAGGCTTGGGTTGGAAGGGACCTCAAGAGTCATCAAGTTCCAACCCCCTGGCCACAGTCAGGGTTGCCAACCACTGGAATTCCTAGTTTGGTATAAGCTGAAAAAAGAACAAACACTTCTGGATCCTGATTTTTGGATCTTTTCCTGCGCTTCCTTTCTTTTAGAATAAAACAGGGCAGAGCATAGACACTGTCAGTGTCTAACAGTCCAAAACCCTCTCTGCAGAGTTCCCATGAGGTCTGTATCTGTGTAAACTCAAAGATTCTGGTTCAGATCTTCATTTTGAAAGACTTTTTGAGGTCTATGGAGCATGAGAGACTGATAAAAGGCTCAGATGACATTGAGTAAAACTTCAGTTGTGTATCTGAAACTTCTCACTGAGCTACCACAGAAAATGCACCTAGAATTCAGTGACCTTGAAGCAGTCTGATGCACTTTCAGGTTATAACCCTCCAGATGTTACCTAGGGAAGATCACAGATACCCAGTGACTCTCTGTTATGGGTCTAGATTCCTTACTATCAGCCAAATGCCAACAAGTATCAGATTGTCTTACTTTAAAATATTTAAACTTCTTCCCTGGACTTAATATTTTTTTATGCATATGTTGAAAGGTTTGCCGGATAAGGATAAGCATAAATATATACCTAAAACTTTTCATAAACTCTAACCCAAACTAATGTGCATTTCTAACATAATAAAATTTCTTTCCACTGTGTGGTTTTCATTCAAAACATTCTGTCCTCACTCCCGCTAAGAAAATCTTGTCATTCTGCACGGGAGTAATCAGACTGTCAAACTTCCCGCTAAAGTTCTTTGAAGAGTTTGTACTGTGATTTTTTTGTTTGCTAGGCTTATGTGATATATTTCCATCAGAAAACTTTAACTGGAACACCAAAATTGGAACATTATTCTGTTCTGACCTGACACTGCATCTTTTAAAATATAGTTTGTGGGGAAAATGGTTTCAAGCAGCTGTTGGTAAGTGGAGGATGGTGGGAAAAATCACACTTGAGGTCACAGTTGTTCAGGGGGTTCTCCTAGACTACAGTGTAATCAGTGAGTTGAAAGCCACATCCTGTCCTCAGTTGCATAATTGACAAACCAGTGCAACTCCAGGCTGAGGAGAAAGCTCAAATTTTAACTGGGTAACATAAAATTTGCTCTCTACTTTTGTCCTATCATAAATATACATGTGCTTTATCTGGTCACTAATTTGAATTATTATTTTTAATATTTTTAAAATAATACAAAAAGATACCAATAATCACTTTTAAGTTTCCTCATAATCTATGCATCTAACAAAGAGTTCACTGGATGTAAAGACATTTTTAAACATATGATGATATTACTCATGAAATAGTACTGATTGTTAAGACCTTTATGTCTGAACAGATTATAATCTAACTCTCATAAAGAAGTGTGAAAAGGGGATAACTCATTGGAAAAGTATCTATGTCCAAAGATCATAGAGAATAGCCATTAAACTGCCCAGAGGAACTCTGCTCGTACCTGTAGGTATTCTGCCTGATGTAAGGGAGGGTAAGAGAAAGATGCAGGCAGTGGTTGCAAGACCTAACACTGCAATTGTAGTTTTGCTAAAACTTATCTAAGAAAATAATACTGTTTAGATTCTAAGTATTCTAAGTGGGCAGTTTTCTGAGGAGCCCACAATTGTGGTAGCCAAGGAGGTACAGTGATGGCCTATTAAACTGTCCCATTCTTTGCTGCCCACTGGCTGCATGCTCTATATACCACACAGATGCACAGTTGTGCTTGCCATTACTGTTGCAAAATCTTGAGAAACCTGCTTGCTTTCTTTGTGTGTCTGTATTTATACTGATACATGTGAGACGATTAAATATTTCTCAATTTCGAAACTTTTACACTTTGTGAAAACCCATCATGTAGTTTGAGATCTTTAGAGAAAGACTGTTAAAATATTACATGTCTGTGTTATCAGGTAACAGAATCCTACATGAACCATATGAGTAAGTTTCCAGTATCTCTACCAGGAGATTGCTTGTATGTCATTGGATTTATGTTCTTGTGAAGACTATCAGATAAGGCCTTGGATTAGGTCCTCAAACACAGAGTGAAGTAATATCTTACTTTGCTACAGTAAAACTGATTAAATATGAAAATTATTTTTTTAAAAATACTCCTTCCTCTCTGTACATCGAATATCTGCTTGTATTAGAATCATAAAACAGGATCACAGAACAATTTTTGGTCAGAAGGGATCTTGAGAGTTCACTCAGCCTGACCCCTGCTCAAAGAAAGGCTAACTGGCAAGCTATGAGGCCAGTCTTGTATAAGGTCACAAGTATCCCAAGCTTAATTGTATATACCTGGGGTACTCTTTGATTCAATATTATTTTTATCCTCCGAGGTTTTTGAAGCCTGTCACTCCCATTTGCAGAACTCAATCCAAAAGAGAAGTGTCTTTTGAATCATTTTATATGACTACCTAAGCATTAGGAAAAAGCAAAGGAGGCAGGCAGTAAGGAAAAAAAAAAAAAGGTAGCAAGGAAGGAAAGAAGGATGGATGGACATTAGGTATACATTATAGAATTTTAAAGGTTCTGGTTTTTTGCATTTTCTCAAATATGCATTTTGCCAAATGACCATTACCTTCAGTTAGAGACCAGTACAATAATCAACAGTCAAAATCATCTTGTCATCCTCAAAAAGCTTGCAGATTTGAGTCTCACACAAATTGAAGTTATAATCTTCAATTCCATTTTGAAGTGGTGGAAAAGGACCATTAACAAAGAGAACTATTCAGCAGTCTTTAGTACTTAAATTCTTGCACAGAAAAGGGTTAATTGCCTATTATATAAAGTTTTTGAGAGGATGCCATTCTTCTGTGTCAAATCCTATTTTCATTGTACTCAACCTTATTTTAATGACATAGAACTGGACAAATGGGGAAAAACACCCATGGCACAATTTCTGCCAATGAATATTTCAGCAGGTGCCTCTTGGCTAAAAGTCTAGATAAAAGCCTTGCTCCGGGCAAATTAAGAGTGAAAAAAAGACTTCTAAGTACTGAGATCTTATGAGAAAAGAATGGGCATAGAACCCTAGACATGATCCTTTCACTTGAAAATCTAGAGATCACAGGAAAAGGCAATTAGACTGGCTCCTCCCTTGTGTTGTAGTCTGTGTTTTGCTGCTGTGTACAGCAGAAGTTTCCAGCTAAGAGAAATGCTTAGTCTTATCTTTCCTTTTAATTGTTTAGTTGTGGCTGTTAACATAATTTCCTCTTTTTTAAAGCCCAAGCAAGTCATAGGACTCACTATAAACATAGGGTTTGGCTTGTATTTTTAAACTAGTCTGAGCTGGTTTATTCAGGAGACAATAGGAAGGATTGTGTTGTTGTAACACATTGACATGATAAAATAAATCCTGATCAGAACTAGGCTTAAAGCCTGTAAATGCATAAACCAGGGCAGCCTTTCTTCTCTGGGTTCTCTTTCGAACTCTGGCTTTGAGGAGTTTCTGAGTGCTGCAGAAAAGCACAAAGGTGGGATCAGAATGGGGATAGCAATATGAGAGCTAGCACAGAAAAAGGAGAGCTAAAAAGGATGTGCGTTATATATAAGATAGCAGTGGGGATCTCAGGGAAGACAAAAAGGAAAGGCACAGAAAAGTGGCAGCACCATAGGAACTGTGGGGTAAGCACAGTGAAGTTGGGGAAGTTTAGATGTACAGTGACAACTTTTGAATAAAACAAGAAAATCCTCAGTTCTCAACTTTGGGACTCCCCTAGGCTTGCAAATGCTCTGTAACTGCCTCCCTGCACCTTCCCTTTCAGTACAGACTAAATCTTTGAAAGCCATTTTAAAATACACATCCCCCAGGAGTGTGGGCGTATACTACACCCCAACTGTGCTTCAGCTCTACCAACACAGCAGCACCTGTGTTCCTCTTGCCATTTTATGTACAGCCATTAATTCCTCCTACTGATTTTAAACATGCCTCCATTAACAAAAGTATAAATTCAAGCAAAGCAGTGAAAAAGATTAGCTGAAATTTTGTGTTTCTTGGAAGACTGCAAATGTGAAAAAGGGAATGTCTACTGTCATTTGTTGGGAACACAAGAAAGAGAACTTTTTAAAAAAAATCTCGTTTTCTTGCCTTTTTATGGATTAATCATGATATATCTCCCTTTACGGTTTCTCTTTCCATTGATTATTTTCTTCTCCATGAATATTCCCACAGACATATTCCATCTCACTTCTCTTTTTTGATATTTTCCTTTCCAGCTCTTTCCTTTTTTTGTCCATCCCTTTAGCATCCTTCCAATTTCTTTTTTTTACCCTAATATTTTATTTCAATAAAAAAGATCCCTTAGATCCCTTGTGGAATTATTTTTTTTCTAAAAACTGTCATGCAGGGAAAAAAAAAAAAAAAAAAGTATTTAATTTTCAGCGACCAAAATCTTGGTTGCTTGTTTTGTTGAAACGTGTCAGCAATCTAAAGAGTTTCCCCAAATGACAAATCTTCCCATGAAATTGTTGTTCTGTCAAAAACATCATTGTCTCAAAAAGATATTTGAGTATGACATCTTTGACCACTCTCAAAATACTCTGTCCACATCTCCCTACCTTTGGGTTCTTTCTCTTGATTCAAACTTCTACAATACCCTTGGTATTCTCTGCATTTTTTGTCACCTTCTTCTGTAACTCTGTTGTCCTTGTATCTGCTACTTCCTTTTCTGTGCCGTCCTCTCTGCTCTGACGTGCCAATCTGCAATAGAGTTGAGTAAAAGTGGCTGTCTAAAAAAGAGAAGGGTCATGCATTTGATGCCAGGCGTATATGCCTATTTTTCTCTCTTCTGTATTAACTATGTGTTATCGAAGTCAAAAGTTGCAAATAGACAATGTCCACTGAAACCTGTCAACAGGGTTTCAAGTCCTAAAGAATAAATCTGGAGTACAGAGGTTGTACTACAGGAAGTAGAATCACCTTTGGAGGAAATTTAATTTTTATCAATTTGATTTTTACTAAATGAAATCAATTTCATTTAGATGGAATTTGAACACTGCATAACTGTAAGAGCCAGAACAGCCCTCAATATTTTAACACTGTTTTCAGTGAAACATTACTAGGAGCTAGCCCCTTATAAGACAACAACAGAGTAGCTGCTTTTAAATTTTAATTTGTTGAAAACGGTTTTATTGCTATTGGTAACATTTCACAAAAGAATAACTGAAGCTTCAATTCATCAAGCCAAGCTAAAGAGGGTCCACCTTGGACTCCTCAGCAGTGTTCTCCTATTAAGTCTTCATGACAGTGAAACATAAAGTCTCCAGCAGTACAGAAAACAACTGATAGCTGTACATTAGTGTTATCAATAGTTTCTGTAAACGCTTCCATAATAAATGGACCAGATGAAAAGCATGTAGAAAATATAATGTGGAACAAAATAAACATTGCTGAACTTCAGCTGCTTTCAAGACTATGGATTTTATATGCGTTCTTTTTTCAGAATTTCTTTTGTTTTTAATCAGACTATAAATTCTTAGTCAGAGGCCTGACCTTCACCAGGAATATTCTTGTTGACTTCAGTACAACAAGTACTAATGCAAGAATGACATTAAACAACTCTATGTTTGACAGGTATCATTTGAAACCTACCCATTTCACTGATAGACTACAGACTATAGTACTATAATGAAAACTCTAGTCATTCCTTACAACCTTCTGTCTACTGAGCCACTCTCATGCCACCACCACCAATGGATATTTTCCATTGACTCTCTTATTATTCATATGACCAAATAGAAATACACAAGTTATTGCAAGAAAATTAAGCCAATATGATGTGTTATGATATTCAGACAGCATGCTCAATAGAGTAGTTTTGGTGTCACGTCCTCAGTCTGGGCATGCTCTTTTACTCGTCTGAAAACCACCAGCCTCTGGTAGCGAAAAACTTTTCTCAGACACACGGTCTCCATTCATATCCCCAGAATCATAATGTTTCACTATATCTCATGATTGCTTCAGATATTTTCACAACTATTTCTGCCTCAGGTCTACATCATCATCATGCAATTTATGGTACTAAACAGAAGCAAGCCAGAATGCATATGTAAAATTAACTGAGAGTAGTCTGCACAGAGACATCTCAATGTAAGCTCAGGAGAGTAAACCAGTTCTGGACTACTTGAAATACTTCTGCAATAAAAATTAAGTTCATAGTGATTCTGCAAAGTAAAACCAACAAATTGCTATGATGGAATTGCATGAACATGGGTCACTCCAACAGTAATGCTTCTTATTTATTTCCACAGAAACACCAGATATAAAGATTACAATAACACTGTTTGATAGAGCAAGTTCTCTGCTCAAAACACTGTTTTTCAACATAGTCACCACCATTAGCTGTGCATTTTCATCAGCAATGAACAAGAGCCATCATGCTGTACTCATAAAAATCTGCATGACAATCTGGAATGTTGCTTGTCTTTTGCGTTCCTGTCACCACTGCTGAAATGCACCACCCATCACCTCGCTGTGCTCACATCCATTGTTTGGTTTCCATAAATGTTTAGCAAGTGTCGATGAATGGACAAATTCAAAGACACACCTTTGTTTCATATGCACTTCTATATCAGATACCATTTTGTCAGACTGTCCATCTGCTGCCATCTGTCACATGGCAACAAAATGTAATGGGATATTGGTGAGAAGGTTCACCTTCTACTGCAATACCACCACCATCTGCCTCTGATGTTGTAGTCCAACATCATAAAACAGGAGGCATTACTTTTGGAGCAGCTCTTACAGAACTTATATCAAGATAGCTTTACAATTTAACTGTAATAAACTGTTCAGGCAATTGAAATCCCTTGAAAACAATAAGAGTTAAGTACTAATCTTGGAACAGATGCAGTTGTGACTCCTACAAGGTACATGGCTAGATCTTTAATAAATAAATCTATTTTAATCAGAAACTGAGCTGTGTTGTCATCCAGTGTGCTAAACTGCCTTGACAGTTCAGGGGTTAAAAGCTCTACCTTTTGCTGTCAGGCCTCCCTGCAGATGCTGCTGGGACTACAGCAAAGAGAACAGACACTTTCCTTTCTGTTCTCTTCTGTTTGCCTTGAACAGGGCATGCAGCCTAATTGGAGAGTAGACCTTCTGCAAGGAGGGTGTTAACAAGCCTAATTGTCAGCACCGGGCTGATTAGCTACAGTGTGAGGTGGTATAAACCAGAAGTGGAGGGAGGAAAGAAGTAGGAGGAAATGTTGAAGGCTTAAGTGGAGCTGTTAAGGCTCTTTCTCAACTTTTTTCATTGTTAATATTTTCTCTATCAGGATTGCAAGCTGAGAAGCACTGTATTCATGGGAAGTGGAGAGTCTTAGCTGAGAAACCAAGCTTTGCTGTAAGATGTTTGACAGTCTGAAGAAAGCCTGATCTTTATTTTGTCAGGCAGCTGGCAAGTACTTGACCTGAAACCCTACTGTCCCATTCACTTTCCTAATGTGAGTCAGCAGCAGAGACTATAACCGACAACTAATAGTAGTGGTATTGGAGAAACCTACTGAGGAGAAATTTCATTAATGCTTTTTCATTATCTCTTCCCCAAACATACTGATTGAACAAACCAGCCCTTGCTTGGCACTGAGCAGTGAAACACATGACATAACTGCTTTCCATCTTAATTCCTGTATCTCAGCTTTAGAAAGAGAACACTTCAGCTTGTATGGCTTAAATTTTTTCTTCTTTGGTACTAATTCTATCTCTGTGTTTTCAGACAATAATTCTGTCATTCTTGGTAAAGTCTAAGATCAACACAGGGTTGTCTTTTTTTTTTTTTTTTTTTAAATCTTGTCATATTGCTCTCCAGTAACACTCCTCCATACCTATTCCAACTAACATTACACAAGGATATTCCGGCTCTCTTGGACAAGAATCATCAGAATTCAGCACAGCGTGTCAAACTGTATGTGTCTCAAAGGTAATGAGATCTCATGAAAAACGTAATACTTTGATAGCTGTGTCATTTGTATTTATCTTGGTATACACCAGAACTGTAGATATAGACCTCTTAGAGAGCTTCAGACTAGCGCAGGTCTGTTCACATTTAATATATGAATTGTCAGTAGTCATTGTCAGGGAAAGCAGAGCAATTTTGATCAACTGATCAATGTTTAGTGTTACCAGTGGGGAATGAGTAATATACACAGAATATGAACTTATTTTGAATTAGAATAGTTGAAGAACAAGAAAGCAAGCAAAACTGTTGAAAAATGCCAGTTACTGGAGCTGGACAAATTTATACTATTAGATAATGTAATTATTCCCCAAACTGTGCTTAATTATCAGGTACACAGATAAATAGAAATTTTTATTTCTTTTTTAAATATTGAGAATTAATTGAAAAAGGCTTTATAAGACAGATAATTAAACAAATATGCTATGAAACAAGGCCATGTGCAATTTCATTTTATGTGTAAATTACATGTAGGCCCAAAGGGAATGCAGTCTTATTATGCAGTTTATTCCTCTATTAGCATTTCAATAGAAAGAATTTTCCTTGTGGTTCTGGAGAAAACAAGGAATGCATGAGATATATGCTGGAGGTACATACAAAAGTGGGGCCTGGAACAACTCCACTGTTCCTCCTCTCACCTCTAAAAAGAAATGAAAAAGGGCAGGGTTGTGATCTTTACAGATGAGATTGCGGAAGTGTCAACTTCAACAGACTTCATTCTGTACTAGGCTGGACTGTAACTTGAATCAGGTCCTAGGTCTTGATACTGTAATGTTAGTTCCCTTCTGGAGTCTGTTCATGGCAGGACCTCAGTACAGAGTACAAAAATCAGCAGAAACAGTTATCTTCAACCTTTCTACTTTCCCAGCACCAACTTTCTTTAGGCAAATAAATGACAAATAAGTCTGAGAACTGTAGAAACATTTAAACACAGTACAAAGTATCTGTATTTTAGAAAATCTGAGCAAATCTGCCACTGATCTTTTCAGCTTCAGTCCTTCTCACTGGGATGCTCCTGACATCTCCTTCAGCCAACTGAGGGTTGTTTAGCCATGTAATCATTATCCACCCCCCACTTTTTTTTTCTGCATTTGAGCTTCAAACGTATTAAGACTGTAGTCTACAGACACAAACTCTATTGTGTTCATTTTAAGTCCACACTGTCAAAGGGACATACTATGTATGTATCGTCACGGAGACCATACTTAGATTCTTGCTGTTTATCCAATTTCTTAATGTATTAATAGGTAAACTCAAAGCAAAGTGTCTACAACTCTTGCACATTATGACATAGATACCATTGTTGTGAAATTAGAGATTGGACGTGGACAATGTGATTGCCATAGCATATCTGGGCATCTGATAAACACCACAGTATCAGAAGATGCTCTTTAAAACTTAGCACAGTGCAGTGCAAATTGAGTATATACTGAACATATTAAAAATAGTATATTGAAATATTTGACAGGGTAGAAGCTAATATGAAACTATCAAATAATTTCTAATATGAATATCTATAAGCTAAAAGCTCTTCAGATTCTTATCAATAGTCTGGAAATAAAAGTAACTACTGATGAAAAAAGTGGCAATGTTTGCTGTAGTGATCAGGAAAAGACAAAACAAGGTGGGATCATTTGAGCAAAATACACTTTAACGTAGCAAAGATTGCTGTAATCTCATGCAAGGAACACAATGCACTGAAAAAGGGACCAAGAATTCTGAGTTTAATTTGCCAGGAAAAGATTTAGGAATCAGAGTGGGGAAAGGCATGCATGATGCCATGGCAAAGAGGGCTAAGTCAGTCCTTGGTAGTCAAGTAACAAACGAGGGACTGGGCATGAGGCAAGGGATGTCTGCATAACACACTGAGGGGAAAGGATGCTGAAGTACTGCACTGTGTTTTGTCCATGTCAAGGGGAAAAGATGTGCAAAAAAATGAGGAGATATTATATACATAAAAATAAATCTGAAGTTGGGAAAGTTGTGTTGAGGTTTTTTAATCCAAAAGTTGATAGTGAAATACCCTGAATTAGTTTCCTGGAAGATGATTCTAGCTGCTAATGAATGCTCTAATCTAGCACAGTAGGTCATAACAGCAACCAATGACAGCCAAGTGAAGCCACATAAATTTAAACAAAGAACATGGCAAAGTATTGAGCATTCAGCATGGTTAGGCATTACAACAAAGTAAGAAAAAGTATGAATGCTTCACATACTAACTTTTCTTGATTAAAGCAGGATTACTCTCTGCATTCCTTAAAATGCGTGATTGGGATTATTACGATGATAATTAGGAGAAAATAAGTTGCTTGAAATATGTGGTACATTAGACTAGATGAGCTTGACTGCTTCTGACCCTAATACGTTGAAACATATACATTTCCATTTTGTATATAAAACATGAAGTTTTCTGTTTCTTCATTGGAGAAAACACATTTTGCAAATAGCTGTAAAGGATACCGCTGGTTAACAGAAACAAAAGAAAGATCTAAAGATAACATTTACCAGCCTTCCAGATGTACTGTGTTTTACAAAGAAAGCTAAACAATGACTAGGTAATTGGTGAGTGCTGTTTACTGCAATAATCATCACTGTCACCTTCCTTCTCCTCCTCTCACACTGCATCTACCTGTTGTCTTTCACCTCATATTTGGATTAAGTGAGACAATTTATTTATTTTTAACTAAAATGCAGGCTTGATCTCTGTCTAGAATCTCTTGCTATTACTAAGGTATACATAAACAATAATAAGTGCATAATAACAGAGGAGAAAATAAGGTGTGAGGTCTCTTTTATTCACTGCCATAGCTGTTACTTCCTTTCCAATGCTGATGCCATAGACAGCATGTGCGTGATTTGAAAGTGCCATTAAGTTTGAGTCGCACAAAGCTATTCAATGCATGATTCCTTTCAAGTTCCCAGATCATCTTAATATGATTTATGATTTGCTTGGCACTTTCTAGGAATACCTGTGGTCTCCAAACTTTGTCATTTGAAGCATTTGTGTAATAACATAAACTGTGATAAAGTGAGGTAATATATCATAACGTCCTGTTAAAAGGGAAAAGTGGCAATAATGATACTTATAATAACAATAATGATGCCAAACCTCTTCCTTCTCCCCAAAGCTTACAACAAAAGGCTGCATGAGAAAGCAGAACTTCTGTGACAACTTACAGCTTTAGAAGTCTGTGCAATTCAGTGATATTTTTCTAAATAAAAATGCTGCATCTTTTTTTTCAGAGATGAAGTAGACTTTCTCTTACTACTTCGCAGCTAATGTGTGTGTGAAGGTGCTTTCACTGGGTATATATCAGCTTGCATATCTCATTTTCCATTCTCTAGGGACTTAATTTAACCCTTTATTTCAAGGATTTTGTGATTTCAAAAGTATGGGATAAAGTCCTAGTGTTATCTATGAACTGACTGTATCAAACATCCTTGCTTGCCAACTGGTGTGATTTAAAAGTTGTTTAATTTTTGCTTCTAAATGAAGTCATACACCTTCCTTAGTCAAATGGTCAAGCAGTCTGCAGTTCCACTTGCTTTGTGGGTGTTTTCTTCATGAAACATTTCATTGATTCAGTTTCCTCATTTGTCACCTCTTTGGAGAAGAGTCAGCTGTTAAAGGTCTCAGATGTCCTATTCTCCCACAGTTGCCTTTCTGTGGGCTTTTGAAAGAGGGCAGTGATGGAAGACACACTCCTTTGTCTGTCTTGCTGAAAGGTCCAAAGTTATTTCCTCCATTCTTTCTCTTTCAGAGAAGTTTTGGAGATACTTAGATTTTTAGTTAGAAGATATAGGTAGGAATTATTTCAAATATTTCTGCTTAGACCTCAGAATCTGTGCTGTAGATTTCTCTTGCATGAACCATAGATGTTTTCTCCCAGTACTGCTGACAATTCTTTTTCAATTCTTTAAATAATCACTGTATATTGAAAACAGTCAGAATTTGATATCAAAAATTAATCTAAATACATAAATTAGCTTATTAATGAAAAGACAGCATTTGCACAAAGAGACATATCTTTCTTGTTGAAGAGCAGAGTGACGTGACTATCTTGCAACTGAGATCTTTCTTGAAATATGTGCTCAGAGACTTATACCCCAACTGGTTAAAAGAAGTCGTCTAGTGGAATCTTAACACTTCTATTCTGATTTTGACCATTTTTGTTTTCAGTGCATTTTAAATAGTTTATTACAGTGTGGATCTAGTATTTGTACTTTCTCAAAATCACAGTAAAGGCTATGGTAGGAGGCAAATTGTTCAGTTAAATATAATTAAATGCATTATGGATGTCAATTAGTTTACTTTCTTTTTTAACATTGAAGGAAAATTTTCTTAACTTGCATACACAGCACACAACATGGCCTAATAGTTATGGTATTCCTACCATATCTGTGCTTTTTATTTTGCATTTTCTAGACTATAGGTTTCACGATTTTATCCATTTTTGTTCATTGTTCATAGTTACTCAAGATAGATATGAACACTTTGCCAGCCTTATTAACTGGACAGTTATGTTCCAGTTGTCCTTTAAGTAAGTCTACTGTCTTATATGTATATATTGTAACAATATTGTGTTCATGAGAGACAAAAGAAAACAATTTCAGAAGTCAACAGTATTTATTTTCAGGGTTTTTCTGCATTTGGAGTAACATGCAACAAAACATGCAAAAAGAATCAGTGGAAAGTTACAGGATTGTTTGCATGATCAGGCTGTTAAGGAGTGAAAATACAACTCTGAGGTCAGTTCTTGTCAACATGCAAAATTAAGCTTTTGATTATAAAACAAAAATTCAGAGCAAAGCATAGTTTAAAAACAAACATGATAAATGATGGCATTAAATCTGAAAAGAGGAATAGAGCATATCCCAAATATATATGTATACATTCATACACATAGGGAGTTTATGTCTATAGCCTTTTCAGTGAAGAATCTGCCAGTCCATGCCATGTTATTAATTATAAATAGATCTTAACCAAAGGATGTATGTTGTGTCTGGTTTTAAAAGCATATGAGGATCAGATATTTATGGCCAGAAGTTTCCACAGTATGCCTGAGCAAGAGAAAGCACTTTCAAACAGGGACTTGACACTTGCTATATGCATGTACGTCTCAGTTACACAGTAGTCAGAGGGGGTAGGCAAGCAGAGAGAGAATATTTTATAAGTCGATATCAGTAAACTTCAAAAGCAGGCCCAATGATGGAAGGGAAAGCTGTTCATAAGGTACAGTGAGCAAGAGCACACCTTTAAAAGCTTGGCAAGCAAAAGCCAGAATGTGATAGATGCTGTAATTCAGAACCAGAGGCCAATGCAGCAGAGATAGAGCTGGAGTGATGTACTACCTGTCTGTGTTGCCAAGGTCTCTCTGCATAAGATGAAGTTTGAAGATCACGTTTCTAGGAAATAGTTCAGCAATCAGTTCTGGATCCTAGGCCAGATTAAACTGCCAAATAAGCAAGAGAACTCTGGGTCTATTTTAATTTGAGTTTATTCTGTACAGGACCTTAATGCAATTCAATTTATATTTTATATTTTAAGTTTTTGCAGGACACAGCAGCTCTCCTTTGCTTCTTGATACACTTTCTGTGAAAGATTGTTTTTATGAATGTCCCCCAGCGCAAGTTACATGTTGATTTAAAGGCACATGATTAAGAAGAACACAGTCCAGAAGTAAGGCTAGTTACGTGCAGTGCAGAGAGTGAATCAGGTAAATGTCCCATTACATGACATTCCTGATAGCAGGAAGTCACCAAAAAGCAAGGTCTTCTAGAGCTTCTAAATAAAATGAGTATGCTTTAGCTGGAAATTCACCTACAGATGTTAAACGAAACAACAAATATGTCAGACATTTTCAGAGGTATAGTCACTGCAGTCCAATAGGAATCTTCGTATTTATCATTCACAAGAGAATGGACTCAAATCATTCCCAAGAAGGGAAGTTTTAAGTTATTTGCTTGTGGAAATGTAGGATCGCTGTTGCTTCAGGTCTGGAGTGCTCTGTGTATCACTGAATATAAACAGACGATCATTATCTTTAAGTACAATATTCTTATGTGATTTAACCTAGATGGATGAATATCATGAATTTAATTTTCATAAAATCATTTCACATGGAATTTCTGTGATTTTGTACATTTATGAGTTGTTTTTTGTGTCTTTTGCTTAATCCAGTTTGTCACTTAGATCAGAAGTCATTTCATATTTGATGACATCATGATACAAGCGGAACAAATCAACAAGAGATTCATCCACTCCTAAGACTGGTACGATCAATCATGCTCTGGAGGCCTCTGTGTCTCTTTACTGACTACAGAGGCAGCTGCGATAATTGACTTAGACTAGATACCTAATTTTTAAATGATTAATGTTAGCTGAGATGAATCTTACCTTAAGAGGCTGTTTTTAAGGACAGTCAGTGTGTACACAAATGTAATTAGTAATGACATTATGAAAGTCCTCCATTTAATCAGAGAGATTCAAACGTGATGCTTTCCAGTGATAATCAGCATTCAAAATCAAATACTTCTTTAGCATGTCAGATACCCATTGCATGTAAGTATGGATCAGGATCCAGTGTCTTCTCTTTCAGTATCTTATTTACAGATGAAAAGATTCTTGTGTTCTGATGTTCCACTTCATCCTGTATTGCCTTAACTGTAACCATCAGTAGGCCTCCCATGCTGCAGAGTGCTATCCAGGACTGTTTTATAGTTCCAAAAACACAGCTTTGAAGAAAGTAAATTACTGTATTCAGCAGCTATGTTAGAAAAGGTGCTCCAGTGTTACGAGTGAAGCAACTCATTCATCCTCTGTTCAAGGTAATGCACTGAAGTGGTTGCTGTACGAATGGTGTATCCTGAGGGTATTTTGAGGAAAATAGATAACAGAGTCACTTTCACAAAGACAACCTAAAATTCAAAATAGTGCCAAATATTTCCAAGCATTAGACTTAAAAGGATCCAAAAGGATTCAAATTTGCCCATATTCCATGATGTAAACTGTATATCAGCTGATCAGAATACCTCTAGTGAGGTATTCTACCTCTACCTCTTAGTGACAGGACGAGGGGGAATGGCTTCAAGTTACGCAAGGGGAGATTTAGGCTGGACATTAGGAAATACTACTTTTCTGAAAGAGTGGTCAGACGCTGGAACAGGCTGCCCAGGGAGGTGGTTGAGTCACCGTCCCTGGAGATGTTCAAGAAACGTTTAGATATAGCGTTGGGAGACATGGTTTAGTGGGGTTGTTGGTGGTAGGTGGATGGTTGGACTAGGTGATCTTGTAGGTCTTTTCCAACCTAGCAAATTCTATGATTCTATGATTCTATGATTCTTCTGAGATGTTTTTTTTTTTTTTTTTAACTGAGGGCAAATCAAGCACACACAAGAACTAAGAAGGCATTCATTTTTCTTTTGATTCAGTTTACTCAATTCATTTTATTACTGAATAGTGCCAAAGGTAATTTTGAAGTGATCAGGTAAAAACTTATGTGAGCTAAAACAAAGAGGTGGCTTAATTGAATAAGCACACTTAACTCATTAACCCTGTGCCACTGGGACTAATTAGTATGAACCCAGGGCTGCTAATAATCACAAAGGTAGTGATGTTCTCCTCCTTGCTCTTGTATAGAAGAGGGGTAAAAACAGGCAAAAAGAAGACGTAGGCGATCTGTAGATTTTCTTGGAATAAAAGGGAAGACAAGGACACAACATGAAGTTATTGTGCTTGGTTTTCCAGTAAAAAATCCTGCGTTACTATAAAGCTCTTTCTTCTTCCCTCTCTGAACAGAACTTACTAGTTAGGAAGTGGAGCAGACAGTAGCTACTTTCATTGTCATGAGTTATGGGAATGTGAGAAAGGTTGGGTAGTCTCAAACAAGAATGAAGAAATACAGTAGATCAAAGACCAGCGACCTCATCTGACCTGACTTAATATAAAGTGGCTTTGGAAAAGAGTGGTGTAACAGGAGATTGTTTCCACTATTGCTCAGGATGCAGGGAGGTGGAGACAGAGGGGAGTGATGGGCCGTCTTTAAATATCTGGAATTCTTTAGAGGGTGTTTAGAGAGCTGTGAATAGTTCAAAGCTTTACTTAAGTCTCAGTGAGGCCAAAATGGTTCTTCATCATTCAGAGCCAAAGAAGGCCTTGAAAAGATTGTACCTACTGTAAAAGATGATGACAACATTTCATGACACATTTCATAAGCTCTCCAAAGCTGAAAGAGGAGCTTCATATCAGTGGTATGATATCTATAGTTTACAAAATAATGAGGGAAAAAAGAAATTTAAATATTTTGAATATCTACTACAGCCAGAGAAGTATTTAGTATATCTAAAGATGTTTAACGCTTAATGCAACACCCTTATCTCGCCACCATCCTAGGGCCTAAATGAGACCAGTGTTCACGTTTACTTTGTCTGGTATAAGCAAAATCTAGACAAGATGTTAGTGGTGTTTTTGGAAAAAAGAGATACAAAACCACATACCTGTGGTCAGGTTAAAGATTCGACATCAAATTCTTCAGTTATAATTTAAAGGCCTCAGCAACCTGTGAGCTCAGGACGTTCCTCTGACTGCTGTTCATAGGAGTAGGTCGTATGAATACTAGATGAAAAAAATCCTACTGTGCTGTCATTAAATCCATTGAAATTATATATTCTGGAATGACTAATTGCTCATATTCCATATTTTTAAATAGAGAAATTGTAGGTTCCCAAAATGTATGTTTAGAAAAATCAGGATTTTAGAGTTATTTTACATTAAAATTAATTGAGTAGTCTACATATGGAACATAAAGCTCTTTATCTGGAAAAATGAATTAGGTCATTTATTTTTAATAACAATTTTCATCTTTCATCTGGAGTTTGGATTGCAAAATCACTCTGAAATCCAGAGCTGCAGCACTAGTGATACATAAGAAGCTGCCCAGTCCAAGATCATAGGTGAAGCAGAGTCAGCTCTATCTACGTATCCCTAACAGATCCTATGATTTAGTCTGAAAGGCTTGCAATAAAGACATTTTTTTTAAACCATCCATATGTGATCTTTTAAGCATGCTATCAGATGGAAGTTGGTTGGGTTTGGAGGTTTTCTCCTGATATTCATCCCACATCTCTGCTGTTGCAAAAGTATCTTCTTGCTTCTTTCCTGTGTCTAGTTTTGTGAGCTAATGTAGTTTAATAGAGGCTCAAAGTACCATGAAGGATGCTGCTACCATTGCTGCTGAAGTGCAGAAAAAGAATAGTCTGGCAGCTGGCATTTCCAGAAGTTGGGGTAAGGGAGGTGTCTTGGGTGGGACATGCCCTATAATTCACAGTATCTTGTGATTGCTTTAAGCTAAGAACTAAACCCAAACTATGTTAAAAAATAAATAAATAGAACAAATGTATTATTTTCCCCTCTGCCCTCTCTTACCTAAACAAACATGTTTCCTTCACTTCTCAGTCTGCCTGTATAAATCCAAAGGTAAAGAAGTACCACCAACCCAAAGAATAATCAGAGAATTATCTTCTGTGCCCTTCACTGGGCACACCACAAAAAAAATGATTAATTTGAAACAGCACTGCATTATTAATTTTTGGTTTAGCTGAAAATTCTAGGTACCATAAGAACATTCTGGTTTTGAAAATAATTTACTACGATCTGATTATTCAAACCTTTGAACTGGCAGAACCCAAGCTTGAGTAAAGATAGTTTTTTGTGCAGTGAGCATGATCTTCTGTGACTGAATTGCCCCTCTGGAATAACGGACGAGCAACAGGAAGGATAAGACTGGTAAGTTCAGGAAACAGAAATCACTGTATGAGTGGCCTATAATTTCACATCCTTACAGTTCTAAGACTAGTCACTAATTGTATTGTGTTCAGAATGGAAGACCATTCTTTTCTCAGTAACTTCATTAATGGAGACTTAATATTACACTTGAGGTAAAACACCATGAGTGGGAGATAGATTACATAAGGCACCCATGATAATTTCAAATATCTTCAAGAAGCTGCATTTTTTAAAATGGTTAAATTTCTGTATGTTTAATCTGACCATATGCAGAACAGTTTGTCTTGGACACTGCAGTACTCCATATTCTGGTGAATGACTGACAAGGTAGAAATAAACCCAAATTTAGGGGGGGGGGAAGCCACTTGACTTTAAATTTTGTATGAAACATATATAGTGCCTTTAATGCTCATTAGTGACTGAAAATATGGAATGTGATAATTCCCTATTCATTAGTAGATGCACATTACGGGAAAGTTGAGAGCCAGATTTTCAGACACTGTATCTAAATGAATTAATGCATGTCTGCAAACTGAGTCCAGATAGATACAGTCACATTTTAAAATTTTAAAGGAAAACATGCTATTATTTATTTAGTAGTTAATATTGAAAAGTGCCAAGTACATCCTTCAATAAAACTATTTTTTACTTTAAGACTGGCATGTTTAAAGAGAGTCAGCTGTGGCCAGTGTCAGTAAGTGTGCTAATAGGATGCTTGACAGCTCCTGTGGAACATTTTCAGGGCAGCTGCGTTATTGGTTCATGAAGCATTCCCTCAAATATTATGAGTGACAACAAACCTGGAAATGGTGCAAGAAAGGCGCTTCCAATCTATGAAGACAGTTCACATTTGAGTTCTCCAACACCAGAGCATTATGCAATCAACCAGCACTCCATCTGTACTGTAACCACATGTCACAGAATGGCATTGTCTTCCTGGGAAGCAAGATACATCACTTCCTAGGACCAAAATAAACTGTCTTGAAGCTGTAAGATGTTTATTTTTCTTAACTGGCCTGTTAAGCCAGCATCTAGTGGGTTAATAATTTTCCTTCATTTATGTGTCTTTCAGCTAAACTGGACTTTCTGAGCAGAATACCCGGAGGTCAAATATGAGCTAGTTTCTCAATTTTCTTCAATTAATTCTTGTATTAAAGTGGTAACAGACTGTAGTAAGCTTTCAAGGGAAATGCAGACATACTGCTGTGTAGTTGTTCTTAGTGCTGGCTGAATCTCTGGCATTTAATCTTTTCTAAGGAAACCCAGGTGGGTGCTTTATGATTCTCCAGTACTTATTTTGCATCTCCCACTCTTCTGCTTTCCTTGCAGAAAAACTTTTTAATGCCATATAACCCACCTGGTTTGTGAGCCTATAGTGGGAATACTGTTTTCCTCAAATGGTTTGCCAGAATCGCAGCATTAAAGGAAACCCTGAATTTGTGTGGTGCACTGGTTTGGCACCCCAAGGCAGCTTATGAGGATTTGTGCCACCTCAGTCCACATTATACAAGTGCCTGTAGGCACTTAAAGGAGACAACAATGTTAGGGACTGAATACTTTTACCTCAGATTCCCTTTGGAGTCAGTGAGAGAGACAACTTAGGAGGTGATCAGGCCTTGAAGTGTTGTTATACACAATGTGTTGCAGTGCCTCAGTGAGTCAGCTGTATGCCAAACAGAGGGAATCTAAGCTTGCACCCAAGGCAGGCCGCAGCTCTCAAAACTGGTCATGAGCTGGTTAGTCCCAGGAACCAACAGTACAGCTGCACTACAGCAGCTCATGTGTGCATTTACATTTTTTTTTTTTTACCTCCTTGAACCTTCTTCTGCCCTTTCAGCATTCAAGATCAAGGCTCTTCACAGAGGAAAAAAGTAAATAAATATAACAAACCCATAAAACTCTTTCTTTTTCTGGTTGCTTTTGATCGCCACAGTAACAGTGGGACAGATGGAGACTGTGTAGTGCCATGATTTGTCTGTACTGTGGACATGTTTGCCCTTGAATAAGCACTAATGCATGAAGGTCACCCACAGTATCAAAAATAACTGAATCGTTGAGGTTAAGACCCGCTATTTCAATCTCCATGCTCTGAGCAGGGTCAACTAGAATAGGTCACCCAGGACTTCATCCAGTTGGGTTCTATGAATCTCCAGAGATGGAGACACCACCACTTCTCTGGACAATTTTTTTTCAACATTTTACCACTCTTAGAATAGAAAACCTTCTTAATTTGTGCCTGGGATTTTTCACCATATTACCTCAGTTCATTTTCCCAGATGATGCTTCTAGAGATAATAATGTTTATTCCTGGGTTTATCCATGAGTCAATTTGCACACATTTTTGTAAACAAAATACTTTTGACTGGGTTTTGCTACTTGTTCAGTGTCCTGTTGGTTGGTGGTTCACTATTCCATTTAAACCACTCACATAGAGAACCAGGGTTTGTGCACTGTATGTGGAGCTGAAGAGGAGCAACTGGTTACTGTAGATTCACTAAACTCAGTCCCAGCTGCTAGGCTGCTAGTGCATTCATGGCACAGTACCAGGGCAAGATACCCTCAGGTCTGTATCAGATTCTTCCCTTGAAGGATCTATCTTCTGGCAAGACAACCTCTTACCCTATAGATACAAATATAAGATGGAGGAGTGACAAGCTTTGGTAGTGTAGTTTCCTTTCTTCCCTACAGAGGTAAAAGTTAAGATTCTCAGCCCTTTCTTCCTAGTCTACCTGCTCCTGATTTTTCAGTTCCAACACCAAAGAGAATCATTATGGGCTGACAGTATATAAATTCTGCTAAATCAAGTGCGGGCTGTCACATAAAAGGAAAAAAAAATCTGAGTCCCCGAGTTGTTTTTATCAGAGGACAGCATGGCTGCGTGCTTTGTGTTGGAAGCTGAGAAGGTGGTTACAGTGTAGGACCGGAGCCAAGGGTGTGGTGCTCAGCTCTGGCAAGGTTAAACAAGGCGAAAATAGTTCTCAGCCTAAAGGATAGGTGTGTGCCGAAGGTTTCTGAGAAGCTGTTTGGCATAACTCAAAGGGAGATTTTGAACCATTTCAGGTTGGCAGAGTTTTAATTCAAGAAAGAAATGGAGACAACTGGCAAATGAATTTGTGGGCAAATAGATGATACACTGGTGGTAAAAAGGCAACGGTAGACAGATTGGAAGAAGATTGATTGACTAGGGTTTCTTAGAAAAAAATGGTAAGAGTCATGGCAGATTAATTACTGATTTCTCACACCCTTTTTCATTCTCAGGCAACCATTTGTTCCCCTAACATTTTCATATCCATTTCCTACCTTTCTTTGAGGTGGGGGCGTGGAGGGAATGGCAAAGCCAGTAACTTATAAGTTCCGTTTGAAAAATAAGCACGTCTGTGATTTAATAATCTACTTTAACATCATATACTTTCCATAGATAGGGAGGAACAGAACAGCCCATAGAATCAAGTGTGATTTACAGCCAACTTAGGGTCACGTCTCCCAAGGGTTCTATTACACTCAGAGAACAATTAAGATGCTTTAAAGATTGCCTGGCTCTTTATTCTTCCAGTAAATTGCTGAAAGGCTCATATAAGGCGGAGGTGCTTGAATAGACATTTTCAGCTTCTTGAGCATCTTTCATTTGTCCTTACTAGAGGATTGGGGTCTGGGAAAAGCCATGCGCCCCAACTAAGATGACAGAAGAATAGTATAGAAACAGGTTAAGTATACTACCAGGTGTGGAGGATTGAAACAGCGTGTATTAAACAGATAATGTACGGTCTGAGAGGTGACTTTTACAATTTTAATCAAATTATATCTTTGAACTTGGTTCTTTACAACTTTTCCTTGGATTATTTGTATTGAAAGGAATGAAATTTATGTTTTATAACAAATAACCACATTTACCTTCACTTTCTAACCTCCCATTTTAAAAAAAGAAAATTAGAAATTCACATACAGTGTTATTCTAAAAGAACTTTAACTTACTGTTACCTTTCAGAAGACTTATTCAGGAGAGCTTAAACCACATGGGCACCTGGATATGTGTACTGTGGTTATTCACTGGCTTTCTTTATCATTTGGTGGTATGCATTCTTGTCTCTTATTTCCCATTCATGGTTTGAATTTGAGTAGAAAAAAAATATGAAAGAACAATACAAAATACTTGTAAAACAATTTGGCATTGACTTTACATATGAATTTATCTTGGCTGAGTTTTCTTTTGTGATTTTCTGCTTGAGAAATGATCAAATTTTTATGGTTAAGACTGTCTTTCATGCTAATGCTTCCACAAATTTTAAATATCACTGTGCATACCTGTGTACATATTTTCCTTCTTAAAAGCAGAGATATTTTTAGATAATTCTTCTGATTGTAGAGATTCTAGAACATAACTTTGATTTAGTCTTTTATTTCTGTGGTCTGCTGTCCAAAGCCCAACCAAAAGGTAAAAATTACCTTCTGCAGGTAAAAATTACCATGAAAAAACCTGGCATACAGCTTTTCTTGGTCTTGGTTAGCTTGGAAAAATCTGGACCATGACCAGGTTTTCATCATTTTATCACTGTGCTATGCAACTCCAAACAGGTTCTTATGTTGTCCACATCACTTAGTATTTGAACGTCCCAGACCAGTGCATTAAGCAACATGACTGACATTGTTTCATGTGGTTTATCCTTCCATCCTCTCCCTTGGGGAGAAATAAGGTGTGATGGTTTTTTCTGTTGTGTCATTTTCACACATCCATCATCATGTAATACTCCTCCTTTTATTAGCTAATGGGGGAGCAGATTTTGTCCTGGGAGAAATATACTTCTCATGAAACTGATACACTGCCTGAAAGGATTCCTTAAGCAGGTCACCATCATTATCCCTCACCTCCCAGCCACACTTGTCTCAGCAGCACCTTTCTCTCAGCAGGCAATAATACTGAAGTCATGCCAGAATTTGGCACATTCAGGTGGCATTGGTTTGCAGCACTGAAAACCATCAGGTTGACCTAATCTATGCTTATGAGAATTCAACATGGAGATGACTATACTGCATGTTCACTAGTGGATCTGCACCTTGATTGCTAATAAACACTAAACAATGAAAAGAGTAGCCCTGCTACAACAACTGCAGTGGTGGCATCAGCATTGCTGCATCTGCATCACATTTAACACAATGTTTAAAGTAACATCACTGCTATTCATGTAGGTACAGGTACACACACATTTTCCAACACAAACTGACACTGAAATGACCTGTGAAGTAATTATTGACCCTTGTGGAAGAAAAGGGAAGAGGCCTTTCTCGGATTTTTGTGTTTTCATTTGATATATTATATATTACCAGTAACTTCATTTATCTGGAAAAGAATCTGATGAAATTCCTGGCTGAGTTTTCCACACTGCAATAATGGAACGTGTAGCTTTTTTTTGTTTTGTTTTGTTTTGTTTAAATTTCATGCACGCAAACTAACTGAGAAAGATGTAAATAGGTTCTTCTCATTCGGACACTTACCTAAATAGAATATTGCCTTACGCAATAAATCCCCTTAACATCAATGGTGCTGCTCATGTGTTAGAGGTACTGAAATGATTTACAGAAATTATGACAGCAGTAATTTTACTTTCTCTGCCATTATTCAACTTGGATGCATCAACCCAACACAGAATTAAAGATATAGTCTTGTCTGCATTTGCACATAAGGAGTGAGACTGGAAGCAGAGAGGTGAAGTGATTTCCTGAGGACGCCGAGGAGGTCAGTGGAAAGCTTGGACAAGAGTCCAGTTGTTCTCCTGGACAGGTTACAGTCCTGAGTATTGAAGCAAAACAAAGGGGGTCAGACCTGGACATCAGACAGATGTGGAAAGTGGGAATGGGAGGGTGAGAAACAAAAGACAGCATGCACAGTATTTCAAATTCAACTATGAGTACATAATTGTGATTTCTTAAGATGACACAAGTAAATAGGACAGCTCTGTGTTAGGCAAAATGCCCATGCTGAAACTTTCAAGCTACACAAACCTGGTCTCACTTCATGCTTTGTTATCATCACAGAATCAGATTGGATTATGGGAGAGTTCTTAGTGTTCCTTAGATGAAGCCAAGGCAAAATTTCTAAGAAAACTGAACACAAAGTTCTTAGTTTCAGTAGGAAAAAAAAAATTGTTAACTTTGTTTCAAGAAGTTGCCTATAAATGACAAATTTTATGTGTTTACAGATGACAATGTTGAGTAGAAATGAAGCAAAAAAGAGAGGTCATTAATACAGTAAATGTCTAGAGGTTATTATGGGTAAATAGATGAGGCAGTAACAGACAGATCAAACTTTTCACTGCAAAAACAGGCTACCTTGATCCTGAGGGGATTACAGCATTGCCAGAGATGTTTTGACCAAGTACCCGATCTATCATGTGAGGCACGAAGAATGCTAGAGTCAGACTTGGCAGATTATGTATCAGCCTCCCTGTGCATGTTGCTGCTTGCACCTGGGACCTTGCCAGGGAAGGAAGGAATAAAAACATCTTCCCCTGTTATGGGCATTTCGTAAAAGACGGAACCTTGCTCTGGGTGTGGTGGGGAGAAGACTTGCAGTTGCCCTTTGTGAAACAGCATTTGGAGCAGGCAAGATTCCTATTGGTTTCAGTATGTGGTTCTTGGCTGAAGGGAAATCTTAGGAAGTTGAGCTGGCAGAGTTAGTACCTCCAGAATGGAAGTTGGACAGGATGTTATTTCTACCTGCTGGTGGATGACAGGCTAAATTTGAAATGCATGGTTGTTGCAATTATTAGTTTGCAGGCTTCTACTATCATATTTTGGCAATATATTACACACTTCAGTCACTGGTGTCTGTGTGGGAGCACAGGTGTGTGTTCAGCACTCATCGCTTTACAGGACGTCTGGGACTGACATCTGAGGTATTTACAAGTAACTCTCCTAATGGAGGAAAGGCTGAAGCAGGCTGAACTATGCTTGTCCTGCAAGACTTCCTTCATGTTCTGACAGATTTCATCCACAGATGTATTTGTGGTGAAGGACAGTGCTCTTATCTCTGAACCCCCAGTGCCTGTCCTTGATGACTCTTCTCTCTCCACTCTTCTGAACTCAGTTTAAAAGAAGAGCATGAAGAAAGGGAAGAAAACTAAGTAAATGTTTGCAGTGTAATGTAGTGGCTAAAAGGTGTATGACAATTTTGTGCTCTGTAAACAGGAGCCTATTGAGAGTGAAAACTTGGCCCCTCTGAAGTCAGAGACAAAATTCCCAATCACTGCAATGGTATTTGGGATTTGTCCCTCCCAGTTTCCAGTTGCACTGATATGGTTTTCAGGATAGAAGAGAGGGTGAATTTAAAATTAGGAATTCCAAGTTTTGCTCAAATAAAGGACCACCAAATAAATCTCTTGCAGAAGTTAAGAAACCAACAAAACCCAGCTCCACCATGAGCTGCATTTTGAAAATCATTGCCCTATAGTAAGAAACTCATATAACTTTTTCTTTCTTTTCCCCTACTCCTTCTCCTCTGATTTTTGGTAAGTTAAGGATGAGTAGATTGTTGGGAAAAAATTGGGATTTGGGGCTATGATGCTTGGGCAAGCTTCTTGTGTCTGTTTCAAGAAATTTATTGCTGCAAGTTGAGTCCCACAAGACTGAAGTTAATGGAGTTTTATTATTGTGACTTTTGCAGGAGCAAGTTTACCTTTTGATTTGGTTAAAGCTGGACTGTGAAAAAATAGCCTTCCTAACCTTTGACTACCACATGCTAATAGCATGTAATGCATGAAATGGTGTATTTAGAATCCTTACTGTCGAAATAGTAGCAGTGTATGCTGGAAAATTTTACAGCTGCAAACATAATCACTTTATTTATAACCATAGTAAATTTGCTTGCTAAAATGGGTCTGTTTAGAACTATTTTGCTGACAAAAATGAGGACAATATGAATATATGCTAGCAATTAAAAAACATGATTTTAAAAAAAAAATAATACAACAGAAAAGAGCTAATATTTAAATTATTTTATTTTGACAGTCAAGTGTATAGGAATTTTTGTCTGTAAGACACTAGGTGTCTGTAAAGTCTGACAGTAAAACAGATATCATTTCTCATATACTTTAATTGGATTCAGTGCTGTTGATTTAAGGTAGTGTATTTTTGTGTCTCATTAAAAGATGAAAGAGCCTATGAAAGCTGTGTCTTGTCTTTAAAATAAATACTTCCTGGACATGCCTTTTTAGGTGGAGTAGCACAGGGAAATAAACATGACTGAACTGAGTTTTTCAGAGCCAAAAAATATTTCCCATAATTTAGCATGGCATTGCAATGGATAAGTCTAATCAAGAAAAGTTTGGGGACAGGTATGTGTTACATTTGCAATTTCACTCTTTGTCAGACCAGAAACCTGACTTCTCCATTGTAGGTGGAACAAACAGTGCCTGGTAATAGTGTTCAGGCAGCATCCCTGTGCTAATCCTGCTTCAAAAAGGGTATTGCATTCACTGCTCCCTTTTGGCAACTGCCATCTTGGTGTAACCTAGACTGTCTTCCTAGCCTGGGACTAGGGAAGGTGGACTGCAAGCTGTTTTTGGGAGTAATGAAGTCTAAGGAGGACTAATTGGTGACAGAACACTTCTAAGCCAGATTTAAGGAAGCACGAAGGCACAGGGCCCTTTTTGCTTTATATTCTCTGGCCTTTATTTGCAGTGCCAGAAAGGGGGAACCTGAAACTTGTTTGTGCTTGGGTACTGGCAGGTCACATTTCACATATACTTTTCAGTGTTTTATGGCCAAATATGCTCTCTCTCTGCCCATTCTCCAAATTTCATGGGTACAACCCTGTATCACTCACCCAAGACTCACTGGAGTTGATGAAAATATTCTCACCACCATGAATGAACTCCAGTTTAGATCTTTCTATAACCACTGAGGCATGACTCATTCTGGAAAGGTCAAAATCACACCCATCTACCCCATCTTTCTTAACAGCTTGCCACATGGATTAGATGCATCAAAGATGGTACACAGAAACCTTTTTTAGCACCGATGACAGCAAAGTCTGTAAATTTGGGAAAGATTCCAAAAGTGACATAGAGATGAGGTAGATGATCTAAGCAGGATTTTCCATCCTTGATTTCCACTTGTCCATTTTTCTGCTGAATTCTGTGAACCAAACTGTTAATAGCCGGAGGCCTGGCACGTTGGCACATATGAAAGAAGCTGGTGTGGGTAAGCCTGCATGGGCAGACCGCAGATTTGACATCCGGGTTCTGATCAGATCTGAACAAGAATTTTAATGAATCAGCACAGGTATTTACCTCTGTTGGGCAGTTACACTAAACTTGCTTCAGGCTGGTTAGTATCAAGATAGGTAACTTCCAGTGGAAAATAAGGAAGAAAGAGAGAGAACAAGAAAGGCACCACTCCTTCTTTTGAATGTCTGATAAATTAAAGCCTAAACTTCATTAAAAAGTACATCTCTGTTAAAATGTCTTCTTCCAGATAAGATACATGTATGTGAGGTACAAGATCACTTGTATTAATTACTTACGTTGAAACTTGCATTCCTAATCCTGATACAACTCACAGAGGAAGATATTAACAAAACCAAAGTTTCACTATCAGAAAAACTCTCTTTTATACCACAGCTAATAATGAGAATTAGCAGTATTACTAGCAAATGTTACTACTGTGTCTATGCTTGTGAAACATCCAGTTGTAAATTTCTGGCATGTGGCTAGTTTGATGAAATAACTGGGTTAACTTTCTGGGCAGATTCTTGGTCATAGTTCTGTAAAAAAAAATTACAATGTGCGCAGTCTGCCTCTGAGAAGGGTGCCTTACTACTAGCAATAGCAACACTGACAAGAGGATTAAGAATCTATATTTTTGTTCATATATTTTTATTTGTATTCATTCACTTGTATGCTGGTGGCCCGAAACAGGACAGCAGTCTTATTTTGCTAAATATTTTACAAATGTTAAAAAAATCCCCCACAAAATGATTTATCATCCTTGACTTATGTCTTACTTAACAGACTACAAACCTATGGTATGAATGTCTGTAGTGGCCCAGTTCACCCCTAACTAAATTAATCAAAGATATCTATCTTCTCAACTGAAGCTTTGAATTTCTGGAGAGCCTTTGGGATGCTCCTTTCCCTTTGGCTGCCTGTGGAACACTAGAGCAGAATACTCCAGTGGACTTAAGGAGTAAAGGAAAGGTGAGGTTAAGAAAGGTCAAAGCTGAACATTTCCCCTATATTCTGAAGAGGGAACTGTTTGAACTAGAATTTGTTCTGCATTGCCCAAGAGTCAACCTACTACTTAGGCCCTGCTCCTTCTCCCATCTGAAAGAGAGATTACTATGTTCAGCTGTTTGGTGCAAAGCACATTCCATACAGCAAAAGATGTAAGGCTCCTGGGAATATGATTGTTCATAGGAGTTCTGTTGGTAAGGGTCATAGATCCTATGTGTTGAAATCCATACTGCGGGCATGGCATGAGCTCTCAACCATATGGAAGGACTGTGTCACTCCATGCTTCTCAGTTTGTGGTGAAGAACAGAGGAGAAAAACAGGAGAAATAAGATATGGCCAAGTTTGACTTGTACAGAAGAAAACACATGAAAATATTCTGGGATGACACAAAAAAATTTCTGAATATCCAGAATGGAGAGACTGTGGTTTGCACATTCAGAGTTAACTGGCAGTGTGTGGCTAACACAGTTTGGAATAAATGGGCAATGTAAAATATACAGGATCTGTTGGTTTCTCTGCACAGCAATTTCTTTGATGTTTGCTGTAGTGTCTATTTATAAAATTTGTGCTTGCAGGCGGGACAACATGTGATTCCTTTTCCCCCCTACAGCATTTCAAGGATTTTGTTTCCTTATTAGATTTTCTTTAAAATTAGGAGAAATACAAGAAGAAAACTCTAGCCCTTAAGGGCCAGTTGCAAAGATCCTTTGTGCATGTTTTCATGCTTCAGGTTGATGATACAGCTACAGTTTCTATTCTGAATAAAATATTAAGACTCCTTTACAACAAAGGAGACAGGAGACAATACTCTTGAGTGTCACTGTCCCTGGACAAAAGAACAGGTCTTTTAACCCTATCCACCAGACATGATGATGTCAGTTGTCAGCATGAAATGCATTTGATAGATGTCTTTATTGCTGTAGATCTCAACAGTGTCAGATGAGAAAACTGATAGGTGAGAGAGGAATTTTTCTGTGTAATGGTTAATAAAAAAAGAATTAAATTAAGCAACCAACCAAACCTCATGATTATTTTTGAAGGATGGAGCAAAACAGGAGAGCCAGGGAGGAAGAAAGGTGGGAAGTATCAAATTGGGAAAATGCATTTGCGGAAAATAATAAAAAAAATAGATAAAAGGATTTTGAATATATCAAGGTGTGCTTCGCAAATAGTAACAACAGAGCAAGGGAAAACTGAAAACAAAAAAAACAAACCAACAAATAGTTTTAACAACAACATCATAGCAAGATATTCACTTAAGAATACTTCAAGCTTGAATGTATAGCTCTTCTGGGAAATTACACACTGGAGTTACTGCCAATAATGCCCTCTTCTGGTGATGCTATTGCAACTAAATCAGCATGTCAGTCATCTCAGGACCCTGCATTTTTGATGTTCAGGGTGAATTTAACTGTAGTCAGGGCAAGACTTTTATCTGAGTTAAATGTCACAACCCGCTTCCCCCCCCCAGTTCGAAAGACTAGCTGTAGGTAAATTATTTTAATAAGGTAAGAGATACCACAGTACCGTTTTCTTTTCTTTCTTTTTTTTTTTTCTTTACCCCAAATAATGCTCTCTATGTCATCTGTATATTTATGATAGCTCAAAGACATGGGTGTGTGGATCTAATTAAAAATGTGAAAGGGTTTAGCAGCCTGCTGCTTCCCTGTGAGTCTCTTGTTGCCAACTCTTGGCAGCTCTGCTGTCACTGAGCCAAATGTTTAGTCTTCAGCTGAACTACTGCCAGTGAGCTGCACTGCATTCTGGGACTGTAGAGCCTCGAGGTACTGTGTTAAACTATCTCGCATAAGGATGTGCAGCGAGCTGGACTTCATATTCAATCACCCAAAAGAAAAGTGAAGGAGAAAGCCCACTTTTGCCTGGTGAGCCTCAACGTCATGTAAGACACAATGACCAATTCCTTCAGGATTTTGCATCAGGGAAAACAAATAGTTTCTTGAGGTGGATCAACTCATGCATTTGTTTAATGTGTCTATGCTTCAATGGCAATAGTTATATTTAGCAAATTTAGTTTAAATCAGTCTGCTTGGGATACTGAATTAGGAAAATAAATAACAAAAGCATGGCTTTCTGTAGCTTGCCTCCATGTCAATGCCTTGTGTTATATAAACATTGTGGAAATCACCTCCAGGTATCCTTAGCAAACATAGGCCGAGTTGGTGGAAAGTAAAAAAAAAAAAAAAAAAATTGGCATATGTTCCTTCCAGTCAGCAGCAGCAAAGCTGTGTTGATATAAACGTGCTTAGCACAGTTGCATTGCCTAATAAATTCAGGTATAATGCGGAAATAGATAGGGTTATAGGCTAAGCTGGCCTGTAGGCTTTGATCAGTGCTCCAACTCACTTAGGGCTTAGAGTGGACTGGAACAATTGCCAGGTCTCATGAGTCAGTGATGGATTTCCAGCAGATCAGAATTAAATTCTCCTTTTAGCTGCTCTCCTCTGCACTCTTTTCTACAAGGGAAATTACTTTTGCTAACAGCAGAGCTGTGTGTGTTGTTGGTATTTTCTTTCCTATTTCTCCACTGTCCCATATTTTGTTTCCATAGCCTTCTTACTTTCACAACATTTTATTTCCTTCTCCTTCTCACCTTCCAATTTTGTTCTTCTCCTAAGGTTTTTTGCCTCACCTGCCTGGATTTTTCTTCAACTTCTTTCCCCTAGCTTTTACTATCCCCCTCCAATGCTTCCTTTCAGTGTCGTAATGTTCTACCTGGGAGAATGAATGAGCCACCTCTGATGTTAGCTCAGGGATTTAGCAGACTGATTCTGCTGCATTTTATTTCTGGAAATGTTTTCTTTGTATGTTTCTGAAGCCAGCATGATGGTGAAATAATAACTAGGTGCTCCTGATTGCACCTTTGCTCCAACTCTTAATGCTGGGTATTTAAGAATAAAACTACAGTTAAAAATGTTGGCTTCATATCAAATACATGTCTGCATTCATTCATAATGCTAACTCTAGATTAGACAGCACTAAAGGGGCAGAGAGCGAGGGGAAAAAATAAACATTTACACTAACGATCACACATTGTTTGTAAAAAGACATTTAAAGGAATAGAAGCGGGCACAAGTGTGCAACACACCTGAACTCCACCTCTTTGATCTTTCCTCTGGGGTCCTTTTTGTTGCACCAGGCCTGCTCTGGGAGGGAGGCAGGCCTCAGAAGCCTCTTGGCATACGGCCCAGGCTTTGTGGGCCGCTGGAGAGATGGATAGCTAGGTGCAGAAGTGCCCTGAGGCAGGTGTTAAAATGTTGTTCCTAGTTCCTTGGTGGTAATCATTGCAAAACAATCCTGTCTGCTCTATTCGTATCAACAAGCTGCTTTCCCTGGCTCGTTGCTAAGAGACAGTACTGTTGCTTACAAGTTGCTCAGTGCCTTAGACTTTCATAATTTATAATTTATTATCTTAGCATAAAAATTTGTGTTTTTTTTACATTTTATTTTGCTACCCACCCAATAATTGTCACATAAAACAAAGGTCAGATATCTACCAGGGTAGCAGTTGCTCTTATAATATACTTTGCCTTTGTGGAGTTTTGATTCTGTGAAAAGAAAATGCCATTATAAACTGAAGATTAATATCATTTTTGTCCATTAACTTATTGTATTATATAACTGGTTAGGTCAATGGATTCCCTTAAGATTTCTTCACTATTAAAAACATGTTTCTGTCCAACCAAGAAGGAAATGAATTGAAATGATTTCAATTATCACACGAAAGATGCCGGCTCTTCTTGCTCTACACTTCAGCACCTAATAGTTCAGCTCATCAATCCTACTTTCACAAAGTTCAGCAGTAGCGATGTTTAACCAGTGCCAGAAATTACATTAATCTAGCTTTGTGAATATACAAAACTTACCTTGCTAAAGTGTTTTGTACTTAACACCAGTTAAATCAGCTCAGTGAGGAGTAATGCCAGAGTAGAAATGAGAATAATTTGTAGACTTGTTAAGCTGCAAAATAACTCTGTCACAGTTCACCAGTTTAAAAATAAAAAAATAAATTAAAAAAAAAAAGGAAAGAAAGAGAAAGATGAAGAAATTAATATTATACTCCCTGGTGGAAATTAAGTATACTGACCTGGGCTTGTGATGTTAAACTAAAGCAGATTTTAGAGCTGTACCAATATGCAGCCATCAACTATATTGCTATTGTAAATACTTAAAAAAGCTGAATGTTTCCCTCATTTAAACGAGCTGGTTAGGCCATTTACCAAGAACTACAGAAAATTATGGAGAGCTGTAGAAATGGTTATGGAAATGGCATTGGTGCAGACAGTATTTGCTCTGCAGTTTATGAAAGAGCATCTACCCAGTAAAATCTAGGTGTTTTTTCTGGCATACTTGCTCATTTTCCATCCAGCTACCAGTGAAGTTGTCCTTGCAAGCACAATACAGGGGTTAAGGCATGTACCACCACATCTTGTTCTAGCACAACAATGAGAGCATGTCCTGTGGTGACACCTACATTTTGTGTTGGAAGTGTATTTTTGAATGCTTCAGCAACGTAATTCCCTACTAGCTATATAATAAGCATGTCAGCCAAGTATATTTTAGTAATTCTAAATGCACTCAGCAGTTGGTCCTCTTATCAGTTAGGCTAATCATGAGGTAACTATGCTCATCAGTTCTTGAGATCATTATCAAAAATTAATAGTCCAAAAAGTTCTCCGATGAACTATGGTTGTTCTCAGTACTGTAATGAATGGTACCACCTTCCATTTAGAAAGGGAATCCAGAAACAGCTTAAATCAATGAGATGTCAGAAACTCCTCAAATGTTCCTGAAACCCTGCTCACCCATTCAGATATAAACATCTGTCCCCCTTACCATAGTTAAGTAAGCAAAATGGGATCCAAAACAACATGAATATGCTTTAGTGAGTGGCTATTTTGTTATTCATGAAATACGAGTGAAATTGAGTGAATGTGAAGAATCTGAATGAAAATAATATCCTACTCTTATTTTCTATGTTTATGAATAGCACTGGCAAAAGTATCTCATTTACTGCAAAACAGAGGCACTTTATAAACACGCAAATATAATGCCAGGATACATACCTCTTTTATGTAAGTTAACGTTAAATACTTATTGCTGCTGCAACCATTCGTTCAAACATCAAAAAAGATTAATAAGGAAGAGGAATATAATGTTTTCATTAACCTTCCAAATAAGGCATTCCCATTGACACTATATGTGCATCATGACTCTCCAAAGATCCAGCTGGAGAATATTTTGGCCCCAAATGGGAGTGAATTCACATCCTCAAGTGTCTAGAGAACTTACCTGTTACAAAAAAATTGACCAAAGATGGCCTTTGAAGCCAATGTATTTTATCCTGTTTTACTGGGGAGGCAGGGTGCCAGGGGTGGGAGAGATCACTAGTTGTCAAGAAGCACCCATAATTTCTTAGCAGCATCAGTTGAACACTGAAATACATCCACAGACTGAGGATTAAGTTTCTGAAAGGTTCATTAAAAACTTTAAAGTGGAGAGAAACTTGCATTTTTAAAACTCTTGTGGGGACTTTGTATACAAACAGATTTATGTTTGGTTGCTACTCTTTAGGTTCTTAGGTGAACAACTGGCACCAAAAGCTTGGGAATCATTTTAAAAGCACAAAAGAAATATGCTGCAAAAACATTAGTTAAATGGAAAATCTACCATTTTTTTTGTGCTTAGGTTAAGTCTGGTGGGAGGAAAAATAAATGATATGATCTTATGATTAATTTAGCTGAAACCCACATGTGAAAACATACAAATGGTCTCGAGGGATTGTCATCAGTTGTTCACTCAGGTGTATCAAGTCTATAGTCTAATGTGGAGCTACATCTCTAGGGCTCTGCCAGAAATCTGATAAGTTATTCTATCAGACAAAATCAATCCGTATTCAACAGGACAGATCTTGGGGTTCAAAAAGCAAAGGCTGAGGGACCATTATCTAGGTATAGTACAGTCATTAATATGTTCATTTGTATTTCATCAGCACAGCGGTAATAACTGATTAAATAAGCCATGTGAAATGTGGTTAAATAATCAGTAGAAAGTGAAAATATCCTGAATTTTCAGCAGACCAGTTTGAATATTCCTCAGCTACTGATGCTTTTTAAAGACTGATGATTTTTTTTTTTTCTACCTAAGCCATCTCTTGCCTTGTCTAGCCTAGAATCTCATAATAAACTATGGAGGGTAAAATGATCAGAAGGACTGTAGCTCAGACACACTTCTCTGTCCAGAAAGACCTCCTGGAAGCTTATAACTTTTGAATGAAAAAAATGAAACGATTCTCTGTTGCTTTTAGATACTCTGCTTTCACAAACAACTAGTATTATTTATCAAAAGTCAATAAAAAACTTTGCTGAAAATCAAAACAGTTTATAAGTGGTAGCATTTGACTGAAGTTCTATTTTAACAGATTAACGAAACAAAACTGAGAAGAAGCTCATCAGAAATCGGTTTTTTAACCACCTGACTCATTTTTCCTAGGGATTACATAAGAGTTCTCCTGAGAAGAGACATAGTCCTGTGCTGCCCCGTAGGAGCTCAACATCTTGCATGTTCAGACCCCTCTTCAGATAAATGCATGAAGAATGCGGGAGAGAGCTTTTCACTGTTCCACTATCAGGCAAAATGCCCACTGAATTCAATAGGATTTTTTCACGAGTAAGTCAAGAAGGATTTGGCTCTGGAAGGACATAACAAGACTGAACAGACTTGGTTCCCAGTAATGGCGTCCCATTGTGCTGTGGTATGGTAAAACATGCAGTGCTGGAGTGCATTCTGTCAGTGCCTCTGACTTCCAGAGGATATTGTTATATCTCATTATTGTAAACTAAAAGAAAGGGATCTGGTAGAATTAGGACTGGAGATTATTGTAGGGTTTTTCAGTAGTACAGAAAAAGCAAAGAAATGTAACCATTATGAATACAGGATATTAATAGCTTACATTTGCTCTGTGAACTGTCTTTAATTCCAAGAGAGTTGAGGCAGATGACATGTTTCTCAGCAGTGCCTAGTGACTCCATTCTAACTTAGGGATACATTATCAAAGATCCAACTAAAAAGGCCCAGCTTGCAAGCTGTTGATTGTCTCCTGTGAAGAACTAAATGATTTACCTCTCCCGTATTTCACTGACTCCACAAAGCTGGAGTGTTGTGTTGGCTTTGGGAAGTGAGGCATCTGAAACAGGCCTTTTGAAGCAGCCTGAGAACTTGGCTTAGTCAGCAAGGTAAAACCTGGTGTCTTATCTGGCTCAGCTATGTGCATTGCCATCCACAGAGCCTGGACACCTCTATCACAGTGTGGTGCAACCATTCTTTCATAGAGTGATCCAAGATCAAGTGACCCATAAATCCTATAGGCAGCTTGCACGTTCCAAACCATTCCTGTAAGGACACCAGAGTTGATGTAGCTGCTGTAAATCACAGGATATTATATCAGCAAGCTCTGCCCATTTGTAGAGCAAGCTGCAGTATACCTTGGGCCCAGGAGAGGAAGTGACTCAGGCCACACTTTATCCTGCATATGACTCAAATCTTGTTGCTTGGCTAAGGGCTTTTGTCTGAGTGATTGTATTAGAAAGTGGATATGAACACAGATTGTAACTTGAGTTAAATGTTTTTGCTCAGAATATGGTGCAGATAAGCTCAATTTGCACATACATCAAATCTTATTTGCTCAGATGAGTTCTGGACCAAATCTTTCACAAATTCTGAGTGTTGTGGTTTAGCCAGTATACTCTAGACAGATACTTGCTAAAGAACAAATGTGCGCTGGGATAAATTGGAACAGCTGCCATATTAACAACTAACTCTGGAAGATATCAATTGTGCCCATGATCCATCTCAGCTGCGTCCATCCTTACCTGTGGTTCTGATAATTTGAAGAACATCCCAACAGGCACAGAGGTTGCCTCAACCCTCAGAAAGCTGGAAGTTTCCTGTTAAAAACATGTTCGAATGTTATAGTGAGAGGACTGGGGAAATCCAAATGTGATTTTTTTGTCACCCTGGCACAGACAAAAATCAATGTTTGTCCTATTTGGGGTATTTTTCCTCCATGGCAAATGATGCATCTCTTGCTATTCTCTGTTCCAAAAGAATTATAAGTCCTTTGACACACAGAGATTTTTTTTTTTCTGAAAAACACTCCGAAAATTAATTTATACAGAGTTTATGTGCTGTATATGAGGTGTGTGCATCTCCGTATACACACACAAATAAAACATTGCTAAGCTGAAAAGTGGAAAGTACAAAATACACAGTGAAAACAGCAAGGGTTAGTGTGAATTAGTGATGCTATTTTTAAAAAATACACCACACCAATCTCTGAATTCTGTATTTAAAGAGGCTTTGAGACTGTCAGTGTTTCTGGAATGCACAGCATGAACTTTTATTTAGCATGAACCCATCTTTGATGTGCATTATTAATTGATATTTATAGTGAAGTGCATTAAGACTTATCTGGGTGTAGGTACTAGTATAAAGCCATAAATATATTTGTCTAGTTTTTATAGTTTCTTAATGTTACTCACTAGTGAAGCAGAGAATAATAGATATTTGATATGAATAAGATCTGCATTTGTATCTAAATAGAGGAGGAAATGCATCTGCCTTCAGTAGATCTCTCTTTTTAATGTTTCAGCCTGCAAGAAATGCACATTAATAGCAGCTTCTTCCCTGAGGAAGGTTTTGAACTGGAGTACTTGAGAAGAAACTTACAACAGAGCAGCCTAAAGTGCCACCCAGTCCCTTTTAATTAGCACATCTAAGTCCCCTACATCCCAGATATGATCGAGAATTTCTGCCATTTCATTTTAATATCAGTGTTATATGCTAACGTTTGTCAGACTAAGCTAAAAAGCCACTTCTTTTTATGTTGTTTCCCACATGCAGAGCAGACCTCTTACATTTTTGTTGGCTGCTAACGTACTAAGCGTTTTTTGGCAGCGTGCGGTTCTGGATTGAAGCCATGCATGCAAGTCTTCCACAGTAAGTATGGCCCAAAGGATTAGAGATCAATGGATTTAGTTATCTGGTGAAGTTCCCCTGCCTCTCTGGTGCTATTAAAAGGTTTTGCTATTGTAACGAGCACCAGAACTTTTCATTTTAAACTTGCCTGACTGAGGCTTCCACTTAGGCTGCAGAGAATAAGAAAGTTACTGGACTTCCACAGGCACTGAAATACAAGTCCAAGAAAAAGTCCAATCAGATGTTTCATACATCTGAAGGCAAAAATTCTGCATATAGGAAAAAAAGAAAACAGAAAGAAAGAAAAAAACAACATTTCAGTGTGTTATCCAATGATACTACCTTAGAGAAAATTGCCTTCTAATTAGTTCATCATCAAACTCTGAGAAATGAGTAAAGCCTGTTTGAAAAAAGTCTCTTGTCTGCAGCAGCACAAACCTGGAAAGGTTTAGGCCCAAGAGGTCTGAGGCCTCCAAACCACAGACCTGGCCAATGTCTGGCCTGCCGCAGGATGTTGGCTGAGCAGTATGGACACTGCCCATTGCTCCCTACTCCACCACTGGCTCCGGTGCTTTTGTGTGCTGTTGAAAGCTACCGATTCAGGCCCCAAAATATCTGCTTCCTCCCCCTTCCCTCCACAAGGCAATTCTAACAGCTGCCACTGAGATTTTCTCTGCAGTGCATGTGTGGAGATTCCCCCTGTGTTTGGCGTCCCCAGTACAGCAGAAATGTAACATAAAGCCCTTCAGGATTTGAACCATGCTGTGTGTGAATATTTCGGCTTTCAGGTTTGAGGGACTAAGCAGTATTTTATTTTCTTTTTTTAACCATGGAGCTTCCTGGGGAGAGAAAAAGGCTGAATCCTGCTAATTTAGCATTGAATTTTGTAAGGTGAACAGAATAAGCCATTTCAGGCATTTTTCTTTATAGTGGACTCTTGCTAGTAGGTAAAAAAAAGTTCAAATTTCTGTCCATTCTATGAATATAGAAAGTGGGAAGGCAAAAGGGAATGTCTCTACACCTTCCCACTGTCTTTACTCAAGCCTAGATATAACTTCAGACACCATTCCTGTAGCTTCATAGAGTTAATATCTCCAAAAGGAAAGTTATGGGAGAGTAAATTCTACCTTCCCGCCTATGTATTAGCAAGCTACACACCAAGTCCTCTAATTTTTCTGATATTCCAGTCTCAAAAAAAAAAAAAAAAAAATCCTCTCCTAAAAGCTTCTTCCATTCCAGGGTCATACAGGTAAGTTGGAGTATTATTTTATATCTTATTATTTTTTTAGGTGCTTCTAGATTTGCTAATTATTAAATTATTTGCTGATTTAAAAAAAGCATACCTACTATACTGGCAGTCTTCATATTAATTTTCAGATTTTTTCTGAGGCTTTGAAAGTTGGTGAATCTGATGCTAAAAGAATTACTTTCCTGTGTCTAGAGTGCACTAAAACAGTCTCCCTCATGACAGTCTCTGCTCCTGCAGACAGTTTGAGGCCAGGGAAGCAAATGAGAATCTTAACTTCCTCAAAACTGGAGCTGCACTGTGTCTGAGCTTTACCTCAATGCAGTATAGATGCAGGAGCCATCCAGATACCTCAGATACGAGCACTATCTTTGCAGGGAGGTACGTGTGCCCTGAAGTCTCTGTTCCCAGATGTGATCCTTTCCTGCTTGTGTTTCCATTCCCAAGGCAGCACCAGCCCATTACACTGCACACACTGTCAGCATCTGCAGGTATCTCCAGGTAGAGATTTTTTTTCTTTTCTACTTCATCTCTATTTTAAAAACAAAAGTACCCTTTATGTTAATAATCTTCCCCTTAACCTTTTTATTATGTTGCTGGCTTTAGCCTTCCCTAACCGAGCTCACAAACACCTGTATTTACTTTTCTCCTTTTTCTGCTTGTCCTTTTCCTCCTGCTTTTACTGCAGTGATCTCAGAGCAGATTCCATGCAAACAGACTTGAGCAATGTGTAGCACTATTAGGGGCCGCAGGTAGTGACAAAAGAAAGCAAAGCATAGTCAGCCTCCCTGCCACTTCCTCCAGTATGAGTGCTGCTAGAGGAGAATGTGCAGAATTAGGCCACAACGTGTTGGCCAGAAGTGAGATGATTACACGATCTGTACAGTCATAAAGGATTCCTCCTGTTTCCTCATTAGGGTGGCAAAATGTATCACAAAAGAGCACATGGAGTGTGATCTAGCAGCAAAGGATTTAATGAAGAGGATTTGTCTGGTCCTTTACTAAATGGCATCAACAACTTTCAGCGTTCTTTTGTTTTTCACTTACAAGTGGGGAAATTGTGTTTCATTTAAAGTAATTCTTAACAGCTTATCAAGAAAACAAACCTAGAGGCCAATGTCCAAACTTGTTTTCTGCTTGTAGGTGACTCACACTGATCTTATTCTCAGTCCGTGTTTATATGTTAATGCAATCATACCTATGTCCTTCCCCTTATTTCCCAGCATGTCTTCTTTCACTACTCTTCTTGTAGCACTCCCCAAAGGTTTGCCGGTATCAGTCCGCAGTGACTGATTTACACACTAGAAAGTATCAGTCACATATGCTGAAAGCATAAAGATGCATCATGCATAGCACTGCCTCAGTTTAGAGCAGGGACATGCACAAATTAATTCCCATGATATTTATGGGAACTTAAACATAGAGGGGCAGAGAATTAAAAACAGGGATGCTCCCTAGCAGGCAAGGAGACTGCTGGCTAATATGCTCCCTTGGATGAAATCTCACCAGGAAAGTGTTTGGAACCTAACCCTAGACTTCACATGCCAAGTCCTTCAGTCTGGTACTGTGCTATATGTACCAGTCCAATCTGTGGCAGTGCGTGACTCAGCCAGACCTCACACAGCTGAACTGAGCTTGGAAACCTCTGCCTGTGAATTCCTGGTTTAGACTTCACTTTCCCTGCCTGTTTTCTATTAGCTCTGTGGGTTTTCAGGCTTTTATGGCAATCCTCTGACTGAAAATTACTGCTGCCCAAGACAGCCCAACTGCCAACAAGGTTGCAAACACAGAAGATCTTTTTCAGTAATTCTTTGGGGCATGAAAGGTTGGTTATTTTCAAACTTTTCATTAAATGTACGTTTCTGAAAGCTGAAACATTAATTTCCATACACTTCTCTCTCTCTCTCTCTCTCTCTCTTTTTAAGCTGACATCAAGAATTCAGGCAGAGAGAGAGAGAGGGAGGGAGTGCAAATATATTTTTCATGTAACTCTACTGAAGGCAGGGAATTTACATTAAGGAAAATCTGGGGCCACTCTGTTTATTTTCTTATTCTGGGTTTGCTTATTTTCTTGCCACTTAAAATTACATTTAATTGCAACAGTTCTCTGTTTCATTTTCAGTTGCACTCCTTTCCCAGCATTTTCCCCAGTACACTTGAAGAAGAGAAAGGCTGAATCGGTTTGGAAAAATGTGAATATTTCTGAACATGTGGACACTTCTCACTTCTCTGTGGGAGAAATATTTTACTGCCCACCTACCCATCGCTTAAATGTCCCAATCAGGTTATTGAAACAAATTAACCTTAGAAATAATTATCGGAAGAGAAGGATGCTCAAAAGGCACATCTACTACCATGTAAGCTTTTTTACCTGTGTACCATAAGCCCAGGCTGGTTTCAGAAAATAAGCTGAGGAATGCCTAAACCCTCCAAGGGACCCACTACTCAGTGCTCTATTGATTTGAAGTTCCATGATTGGCCAATAAAACTATTCATACAAAACTCTCACTCTGCTCCAGTTGCATTTTCAAACAAAAGCTTACACCACGTGAGACGTTTGTAGTCTGACAGCCAAGGCTCTGACACGTGGCCAGCTCTGGGGAAAGGAGAAAACATAGACTGAGGATTTTGCTGAAAAGCTGTCTGCTGGGGTTTCGTGGCATTCTCTAGCACAACCTCTTGGACCATGTTCAGGCTTACTTTCATTTGAAAATTCAGCAAATGCTCACATGATGGAGCTTAATTCTCTGGGAAGTTCATGACAAGTAAATTTCAAAGTCACACGTGGGTATTCCCATGCCTGAGTAGTCACGGAGGGAATGGCTCATTCACCAAGGGAGCAAAACAGGGCCGCATGACCTAAGGAAGCAATCTTAACTCTGTTACACATCCTGAACACTGTATATGGAATATTTGGAGACAGCTGTTCATGATTAACCCAGATAGGTTTTAAAATATTTACATTCTTCCTCTGGGCCCTGATTCAGCAAGGTAGACAGGCATATGTGTAACTAAGCAAACAAATAGCAGGGCATGATAGGAAAGCACAGTGTGAGGAATAACTGAGATGTTTTACTTCTATTAATCCCCTTTCAATAGACAGATGGAAAGAAATTTAGTTGTAGAAAAGATGAGTAAGTTGAAGACAGTGGCCTTGCATGCTGGAAATAGAGTGTTGTGACCCGCTCATGGATCAGTGCTAGTCCTTAGAAATATAGAATGTTGCACAAGAGTAAAAAGAACGTGGGATAATTTTGAAACAAGTCCCAGTTTAATATATTTTTAATGTCAAAACTCTTTGTTGCATGTGAGTTTTGCTTGTGGATTTTTCATGAGCAGGAAGAGAAGATACATTCATTGGATGATTTATGCATTTCAAATTATTTGTTCAGCTCTCTGCAGAAGGAATTGATACGCTGCAGAAATCCATATTACATCTATTTCACCTTCCTGTAGCTTTGAGGATACATGGCAAAACAGCTTTGCTTAATGCCATATTCATGTGTCCTGTGGGAGAAAAACTATTTTTTTGTTCTTTTCCTGCATCTATATATTCATTAAACATACACACATACACACACAGAAGCACTGAAATATGAAGAGATCTCAAAAGCAAAGCAAGCTGAGTAGGAACATGTTTCTGAATTTGTTTGCAAACCAGCAACAGTGAACTAGTCTCAAGAAATGATATAGTTAGGTGAGACTGCAAAGTTTTGGGGAAGTTCTTTGAACATACGTAAACATGATGTGTGTAGGCAAATGTTTAACTTGCTTTTTTTACTTCTACAAATTATATTATGAAATCAGAAGTCTGTGACTTCTTAGGAATGTCAAATCAATGCATTCCTTCAAAACAGATAATTGCAGGGTACTGCTCTGCTTCTCAGCTTCTATAGTTTTGATTGTTCCACTTTCAGACTGATAATGATCAGACGCTTCAGTTGTTTTAGCTGTTCATTTACATAATACAGGTAGTTTTGGAAACATTACCTGCAGCCCCAAATATAGTGTGGTAGACACTGCAGACTGAACAGAAAAGAAGCAAACACAGAAGCAACTAGAGGACAGAGACAAGTCTTGTGCTTTCATTTGCTGCCCTTTGATCACAGGGACCTACATTTTAATCCATCCTAGGCAGAATAATGGAAAATGTATTTGATCTGATACCTGTATCAGCACTACTTTAATACACCTCTCTCTAAGATTCAGGATTGAAGCATCTAGATTTAAAATTTCTTTCTAGTGCCAAAAGAGATTGAATTTGACAGATTAGGATTTATGAGCACTGCTAACATGTAGCAGGGGTCATCTGATATGGTCACTCCTATATTGTTCCTATGAGAGAATGTACTGTAGTGGCTTGGAAGTAGCAATATGGAAGATATAGTGTGTGTCTTGTTACCACACATGTAATTAGGATCTTAATGAGAAGCTTTCTGTTAACATCATATTAGGGCTAGTGACCTAGAGTGATACAAAGTCAATGGACCCATTACATTGCATGCCATACTGTACAAAGTCCCACTGAGAGCCACAGAATATTGAAGGGCCATCCCTACGATGCCCTCAGGGTCTATTCTCCCTTCAATGCATATGTATAACTCTCATTAATGTTAATAGCAGTTACATCTGAATAGTTAGGGGAGAACAGACCCTCTGTTTAATATGAAAGTGTACTTGGAGGTGATTCCACAGGAGCTTTGGGATCCAACACAATGTCAATGAAGTTTCTACCAGTGATATGTGAACACCAAGTGAAATCAACAGGTGGTTGTGCACTGTTCACACAGTGTGTCCAAAATGTATTATACTCCTCACCTCCCAGAAAAGATCTACAGTGTATTCTAAAATGGAGTCTATCTAAGCCAAACTTGCTATATTCCTTATTTGTCCCTTCTTAATATGAAATGGTCTCAGAACATTATCCCTATTTCACAGATAAGAAACTAGAGAAGGGTTAATCTCACCTAGCTTTCATAGACTAAAGACCAGATTAATCCACTTTTCTAGACTCTTCTTATAATTCACAGAAACCATAAGGTACCTAAAGAAGGTAGTAGATACTGGTTGTTTTGAGACAAAATGAGTCATCCTTTAGGAGTGCAAATTTCCTTCTTCTGACTGCAGAGGAAATGGAGACTTAGCTGATTTATGTTGTATGAGATGACTGCAACCACCTCAGGATCATACAGTACATATATAGCTGTACAAGATCTTGGACCTTGGTTTTTGACTGTCAACTACTCCAGCCACCTTTATTTCTTGACAATAACTCAATCCCTAGAAAAATTTTTATAGTAGAAAATGTAATCTTACAATAACCTCTGTGATATTCAGCGAGTTTTCACTGTAGAGCAGCATATTATCTGTGCCTCTGTATGTGTAGGCATAGCTGCAGAGGCACTGCCTGGCACATGTAGGATTATGAACATTTTCTGTATTTACACTGTAAAGCAACATTTAAATTTTTTGAACTAAAGTTTATAACACTGAAAGTTCTAAGCCTAAGTCCTCCCACTGAAACCCCTGGGAAGTCCCTCTGTAACTGACAAGGACCAGCAAGAGAAGGTTGCTCTGATAGGCAAGGGGAGCTGGGAACTGGGGCACAGCAGGCATGGGTGATGGCCTCACCAGTATGAAGCACAGTCCCATAGCATCCAAGCAAGAAAAACAGAACAGACTCAGATTCAACAAAAGTCCAGTGATCACTCTCAAGTCTGTACTGGTGCAAAGACAAGCCAGAAGGTCAAATCAGCGTAGATCAGATAGGGGCCAAAGTTGAGAATCTGATCTTGAGGTCAGATCTCAAGCAAAGTAGGGACAGGCAATGAGACAGAAAAAGGACAGACATCTGTGCCCCATGTACACTGGTTCTGAGCTCAGGCAACCAAACTCCCAGCCTAGAGAGGAACAATGAGTTCAAGGCTCTGATAGCCATTGCTTCAGAGTGGAAAGTCCCAAATTAAATTTCCAGAGTCTTCATGCTGTTACACTTGACTTTGCACTTGCAATAAGATTGATCAAAGTCACTAAGCATTTTGAAAGGAGATACAGATCATATATCCTACTGTTGATAGAGGAGGATCCCATGAAAGTATAAATGGACATACACCAACCAAGGCAGTTTTAAATGTTCATGATTGCAAGTCAATAGGTCCTGCATCTCTGAGGCTTTCTGCTGCAGTTCTCTTCTGCTAATATAATAGCAATGAACCATCATGTATTGTGTTATTAGACCACCTAGGAGCCATGGCTAGGACAAAACCAAGGTAGATTTGAATTAGGGAACGATGACAGAATGAGATGGTACTCTGTTGTCAAACCTTCTCCTTACCTCACCAGCATATCTGACTACTATCACTTCATTTCAGTATCTTCCCATCCCTCAGGCGATGACTTATCTGTGATTATTCTATGACCATTTAATCTTTTATCAGACCACACTCTGACTCACCCTGCTCTGTTCTGCACCTAAAAGCTTGTTCCCAGGAAGCAGGGACAAGTCATCAGCCTCAGCACACTCAAGTTTAAAGAAACACTAAAGATTATCTTACTGCTGTATATAGCCTTTGTGCATGACAGCAGCTATCAAGTGTGTTGCTATTCCTAGGCTGAACCCCTACTCACTAAAATAGCCACTACATTACACTAGCCACTACACTAATGTGGCTGTGAATACTATGTAAGTTGTTACTTCTTTGTCACACTATAACTTTACATTTTCTTACGCAAATACACCTATTTGTGAAAATGCAGACTATTTATTTGACATACAGCAGTGACTGTGATGGAGGATTAAAACTCTAGAAACAATAATTTCCACTAGAGTTAGAAATCTGTGGTTCACAGATATTCAGTGTATCATGTAACCACAGTCCTAATGTTTATTCTAAAAAATACATGCAAGACTGAAATCTTTTTGAACAAAGACAGGTCGAGGAGAAAAAGAAAAGAACTGACTGTGTATGTATGTGTGCATAGGTATCTGCATACAGCCATACCTAAAATGGGCATTGGGTAAACACCTCCTTCTCTATTTATGACTATACCTTTAGATATATAAAGTGAGTGTGTGAATACACTACATTTAGTTAAAAAATAAAGACTTCTATTCATATCTGCCTTGATAAATGCATAAATGTACAGACAGTTTCTTGGCCACAACTACTGCATGCTTGACAGATATGGTCACCTCATACCAGACCTCACCTAGACCTGGGGCAAAGACAAATCCAGTTTGATTGATTGGGATATTGTGTATTCATTCATTAGTCCAGGCTTTGGCAGACAAGACCTGGCAGGTATCTTCTTGTAAGCAGACGGCTTTCCTGGTGTGGTCTTGGCTTTTCTGGCAGCTTTGCTGTGAAATTTTATACACTTTTGTGGCAGGGATTAAGGCTATCAGGACTCCAAGATTTCTCATATATTAGAATATTCAGACTGAACCCATTGTATTCCCCATCTCTTAGAAAATGAAGTCTGTGTTGCTGCTGTTGGGCTTTCCTATGTAGATTGGATGTAGGGTCTGTTTTTCAAAGTGGTTTGGCGTTTTTTGTTTGTTTGTTTGTTTGTTTTGTTTTTAAGATAAAAAAACACCTGGAATTAATAGCAAGTTACATATAAGATTCTCTTTCAGTTGATTTCTGCACTGTCCCACTGTCTCACAGGCTGGGTTTTAATATTCCCTCCAGAGAGAGAATTAAAATGAAAAAGGGAAACAAAGGAGATAATCAGAGACACAAACTAAAATTTTCAATGGTAATGCATGGTTCTTAAGTCAATTATGTGTCATTAGAACAGGTTTGCAGGCGTAGAGATAACTCACCCTTGAAGTCGGTATTAAGATGTGTAAGTACTTTGGGTACTGAAAGAGACAGTAAAGGAAAACACTTCTCATATTGGCCATTTAATATTATTTTCATTCATGATTTTCCCTAGATCATAAATCCATCACTGTGTAAACTTGCCAAGAAAATGTAAAGTGGATCACACTGCACAGCATATGATTTGTTCAAAGTGAATTATGTTCATCAATTAAAAAGAGCCAAAAGACTGAATTAAAATAAGTTGTCTTCATTCTTATTTTCAGAAAAAAATATTTTTAGTATTTAGCTGGTAAAAAATACATTCATATCCATTAGAAGTCTCTTTAAATACTTCCAGAGCGGAATAAAAATCCTTATTATAGATAAAAAACAGACCCAGCTTTTTGAGGTGTTTTTTATACGTAGAGATTCCTGATCTATGAAGTTCAAAATTAAAATAAATAAATAAATAAAGGAATAGAGTTATCGAAAGCTATTTACTTGTATTTTTAAAGCTTTCAGATATATTAGGCTTTGGGAAGGAAAGTAAAGAATGTAAATATTGCTGATCCACTTCTTTTTTGTTCTTCAGTCAACATGTATTCTTTGTTTTTAATTAAACGAAGCTGACAGTATTATAGTCTCTTCACTTGCACTCACTGAATGCCAGATCAGAACTAAGGCTCTGAACCTGGAAAAGCTTAGATTAATTCTTGTCTTTATAACTATGATTTGTTCTGTTGCCTTCAGTGGACTGATTTTAATACAGCTTCTGACTGTGCAAGAAGGTTTGCAGGCAGGTTTGTAAGTAATTACAAGCACAAAAAATGAATACATTTATTGAGGTCACTATGACATGTCAAAAGAGGGAGATCAAAATTCTTTTGAGAGGACTTAGAGATGTATTATTATTAAATAATTAAAAATTACTAAATGATTCATGCTTTGTTTTGCTTTCTTCCTTCAATGTTTAACAGGTAGGATTTTCTGTTACTTGATTAAAGATAACTACATTTCCTGTGAGAGCACAGCCAAAATTATTGTATAGTATTATCAAATAAAAGATTTGATAAAACTACTCACTAAACATACCTAATTTTTACCACTGGGATCTTAATTTTGTTTCTTCAGGTAGCTTGGATAAGTAATCTTTCCACTGTACTAGCAATAGCTATTCTATAACTACCCCCATTTGAGTCTAGTAACTTTTGGTGTATGACTGATCACATACTATTCGTTTTTCTTTTTTCATTGGATGCCTAAATCTTTTATAGTTGGAAGATGAAGCTTTCCCATTAGCTGTAATTGGCGCTGGATCACACTTCTGGAAGAAACTAATAGAGTGTAATATAATTCATACTCAAATGTGTTCACTGTGAATTATGCCAGCTCCTGTGAATAGCAACCATTTCTGGTACTAGGTGTCTTTAGAAAGCTCCTAGATTACAATATTGTCTCACAAATACAGTATAATTCCAACCCATACGAGAAATCTCCCAAGAAGAATCTCCAGTTTCAAATATATTTTTTTAATTCAAGACTGTTATTATTTTTATCAATATTTATATATAGACAAGAAAAATAGTGAAAGTGACTACCTTAGAGAGCAGCAAATGAAAAAAATAGAGTGATATTTCATTTATTATAATAATCTTTAAGACAACCTACTTACACTTTCTAGTGGTGTAGAGGTAGCAGTACGTGCAGTTGGCTACTTATACATAAGATATATTTTAAAAAATGGATAGGACCATTGTCTATGTAGGTAACCAGAAAAATGACAGACAAGTCCACAAATGAAATGTAGTTGTACAGATAAGAATAGAGAAAAAGGAAAATATACCTTTTTTTTCCGATACTTGTTTTGTATAAAAATCATAGAATCATAGAATCATAGAATTGCTCAGGTTGGAAAGGACCTTCAAGATCATCGAGTCCAACCGCAACCTAACCATACTGCTCTAACAACCCACCGCTAAATCATGTCCCCGAGCACCACATCCAAACGGTTTTTAAACACATTCAAGGATGGTGACTCCACCACCTCCCTAGGCAGCCCGTTCCAGCACCTGACCACTCTTTCAGAAAAGCAGTATTTACTAACGTCCAGCCTGAATCTCCCTGGCACAACTTGAGGCCATTCCCCCTTTTCCTGTCACTAGTTAAACGGGAGAAGAGGCCAACACCCAACTCACTACAACCTCCCTTCAGGTAGTTATAGAGAGTGGTAAGGTCACCTCTGAGCCTCCTCTTCTCCAGATTGAACAATCCCAGCTCCCTCAGCCACTCTTCTTAAGGCCTGTGCTCCAGACCCCTCACCAGCTTTGCTGCCCTTGTCTGGACACGCTCCAGGACTTCAATGTCTTTCGTGCAGTGAGGGACGCAAAACTGAACACAGTACTCAAGGTGCAGCCTCACCGGCATGAAGTACAGAGGGACAATTAATTCCCTGCTCCTGCTTGCAACACTAGCTGCACTCTCATATTTATTGAGGTGACTTTTAATAAAAAGCCCAAGGAAAAATTATTTTACAAACAAGATAAAAATGATCTAGTTTGCTTGTTTAATGATGTATAGATTGGGTTTTTATTTTCCTTTTTTTCATGATGACTACCACAAAAGCCATGTTTTAGTGCTCCACTACCATATACGTAGCAAGCATGGAAAATGCTATGTAAATAATCGTATAACAAGAATGCGTTCCCACAGTAAACTTGGACTCCCTGCTATACGTTTCATTTAACTTAGCTCATTCTGGACATGGGTTTTTTAAAAAGCAACAATACTAGGGAATGGGACAGTTGACAGGCAGGGCAACCCTTTGAACTGTCTGCCCCTTGGAGTACTGAAATGAGAGAGCCTTCTTTAGTGAATGTCATTGCATTGCCACTTCATCACCTATTATGTGATTTATCTAAGCAGGGCTGGTCAGTAAAATAGTCTCCATAGAGAAAAATAATATCCTGACATGAGCAGAATGCTTTATTGTGTACCCAATCTAAATAAACAAGTTGAAGAGAAATAAGAGATCTACTCTCCTTCATCCTACTAACCACAGACTATATAATGGCAGTGATGATGACCTTTTCATTGCATTTTAAGCAGAGGCTTGTGTTCAAGGCAGTTGGATGAGAGCACAATGAAGTTCTTTCACCTTGAGAACTCTGAAGACAACCAGGCAGACCAGCTAGATGGGACACAAAAGAACAGCTATTTTTTCCTGTCTGCCACTGCTGTCTCATTCTGGAAGTAAGAGTGGGCTTTGATCAGCGAAGTTGGCGCCAGCACAACCCTGTGTCTAGCAGTGGCACAGCATCCGTACCCTTGCAGAGTCTAATTGTATGGTACCTGTTCCAGATACAGTAGCTGCAGGAGTCCCTGCTCATCTGGCTCTCCTCCTTCATTCCCACTCTGCCCAGTTCCCAGTTATGTGGACTATGACTTAATGCCATAATTCATCCCAGATAATTAATCCTCTAAACACCTCTTTCCTAAATGCATTATTAGCCCTATGTTGCAGATAGTGAAAATTAAATAGATTAACTGGTTTGCCCATAGCCACAGACAAAATCTGTACTGATTGGGATCAGATCCCATCAAATTCATGAGGCTGGTTTCAAACATGAAAGATACAGTTCACTCAAAGAGATCTGTAATGATGAATAACATTTTAACTTCATTCTGATATCCACTTTTTGGTGTTTCTCATTCAACTAACATTTCCTTTAGTTGGAAGGGGAAAACTGAAAATTTCATCTAAGAACATGGTATTAGTGAGCCATGTAAAAAAAAATCTCAAGGCATCATTACTCAGGAAAGATAGTAACTTCCACGGTCAGAGGCTAATTCTGGACTGAGTACTAAGGCACAAAGAGTTTTCATAACTTACCCAAGGGAGTCTGTGGCATTGGTGGAAAATGGACCCAGAATTTCTGAGACCTAGTCAAGTTCTATAACCACAAGATGAGTCTAGGACTAGCTGTAGCCTTCAACTGCCCCTGCCCAAGAATTCAGCCAGGTGCCTCTGAATCAATGACAAGTAGTTTATTGCTCTTGATGAAGTACAGATAAATCTCTAAGTGAGTGAATCAGTAGGAACCATGTAGGTTTTCTCCAGTGAGACATAACCTGGCATATAACATTTTACATTGCCTTCTCTTCCAGAGCAGTTTTCTTCCTTTTCCGGAGGTCTATGAGTTTTTGAAGCTCTATCCAGTCTTGAAAGCATACAGGGAAACTGGTTCCCCATTTATATGAGATAAACCTTCCTTAGAGAATGAGTATTTATGTGTTTTGTTTCTTTCTGATAGTCATTTTTCCAGAATTAAGAACACATAAAGATATTTTTAGGAAACCACAGCGTATGCCAAATACTTGCCTGAGTGCATTATGACCTTTTGGTGAGGCCTTTTTAAGGAGCAAAACATTAGCATAGAATGGTGGCAGGATTCTGTTAGAGAAATATAAAATAAAAATACATGGTTAATTATTGTTTCACTAGAGAGAAAAGCAACACATTCCTAATCTTCCAGCAAAGGATTTTGTCCACACAGAAAACTTACTAATCTATAATTTCATTCCTGAAATAAACTAAGGTGATTCAACCCCAGTAGGACCAAGTACTTCAGCAAATTCCTGGCCTTGAACTCATAAATAGTCTCATCAATTAAATATAATGCTAATTTGAGTCAAACAAGCAGGACTGAAAACAGGGAAACAAAATTGAAGAAGACGACCCAAAAAAGGCAAGGGACTAGAATGAAACCCTGATCTTAATATGCAGCTCTAAAGTTAGCTAAGAATCTTCATTAAGAGTCTTTTTTTCTTTCTTTCTGGGAGAAAAAAAGAGTTGCATTTGGGCATGAAAGGACTGAAGTTAAATCAAATTCTTTCATGGTGCAATAAGAATACCCCAAGCTTTTTTCATCTTTAGATTCATTTTCTTTGGAACAAGAATTGGAGGAATAGAAGCATTTACTAAAAATTCATTGATAAAGTCTTATGGAGTTAAATTATTTTCCCTTCAATTTTACATGCATTAGTGCTTCTGTGCATATCGGATCTGTATAAGTCACATCTTTGAATACATAAGGCATTGTGAGGCTTATCAAAAAGAGGTGGTAGGCACCCATTCTATAAGTTAAGTGTTACAGAATGATGCCACACAAAATCCAGGCATTCCTTACGAATTATACAATAAGACCTATTTGCTGTAAATTTCTTTCCATGCATAGTATGGTGGGAGAAGTAACATCTAAAATGTTGTTTCCAATAACCTTAAAAATTAATGTGGGAAACTTCATGGAAAAGCTGTGGGAAGGAGAGGAGAAAGAAAAGAGGGAAAGGAGAAAGAATTAAATAAAATTATTCTGTTCCCCCATCCAGAAACATTGTTTCAGTTAAATGCCTAAGCACTTGTTCAACTTTCATTGCATTTTTCTATTAAATTCAATAAACTCTGATGAATAAAATAGCTTGTTTCCACAACTTTGATTTCTGATGCATTGTAAGAAAGAAACATGCTGAAATTCAGGTTTGCCTGGCACACCAGACTGTCATTAGTCTCATATTGCAAGGCCACTGTGCCTTTAATTAATAAAAGATTCTGTTACTAAAGTTAAGAATGAAAATTTTAGCTTTTTTGTTTAACTCTCCTGTAACACCTGAGAACTGCTAAAGGTAATACTTAACATGCAATCAATTCACATAATAGTCACAGATTCAAGAGAGAAAACAAATATGAGTATGAAATATTCTTCCCAAAACATATTTGCAATATTTTTAATACCACTAAGTTTTCATGAATAATCAATCAACATTAAAGACATTACGACAGATTCAGTGCACATTTATGCTATAAAATAGTATATTTGAGTGGCCAGAAGCAATTGAATTTTCACCAGTGCTTTGCATAAGAAACACTAATGTAGTATATTCAAGGTTACTTAACTATAGTGCTCTGGTATTTTCTCTATTTAGTGTAGGTTCTCTGTACATCCATATGGGGCTCATCAAAATCTACTGTGGAGCGACTGATCCACATTTTGGCTGAATACAAGAGCAACTGAACTTTTCCTGTGATGCTGTAAAATGAAATGAGTAATTTTACAGTCACAAGTAATTTACAGTCTGTAGATTTAAGCCTTGTTTATATACATAGTGGCTGCAGTTTAATTAAACTGGTGCCAACCTACATTTGGACATCCTTCTGTTTTAGTTGGTTTAGTTTAAGCCTATTTTAAGTGACTTACAAATAATCCAAAATATGAGTGTCCACACAGAGCTTTCTGTACTCTCTTAACAAAATGAATTTAAAGTCAGATTTTTAATTGATACCAGTACAGTTCAACAAATTGCCAAGTCTCAGATACAGAAGAGACTATGTGAGATGCTCCAAAGGATGAAAGCCCACCTGATATCTATTAGTGCTAAGTGCAACACAATAATTTAGAAGCAAGTGCTAAAAGGAGTGCAGATGGAAGACATTAAGTGAAACTGACAGTAATTACAAAGACTAATAATGGGAAGAGAAAAATCCAGTTGAGGTTGAACGAGACTTGTGGCCTCACATATTCATGTATGTCTTCTGTATGCTGGTCACTTTAAGTCAAATCCCAAGTAACTACAGGTAGGCATGTAGGGGTATCTTCTCTACATTTATCTCACTGCCTTCTGTGTTGATAGAACAAAATTTAGAAGGAGTATTCTACAACAGAAACATCAGGTGCTAGGATGAGTCTTTGCTAGGCTCCCTGCTTTGTTATCCCTGCTTAGCACAGAAACAGCACCTGCTCATAGGAGAAAAGAAAGCCTTTACAGAGAAGAAACTTCTGTTCCTTGCTAACTTGCAGTTCCCTTGGGGCAGAGCAGAAGACAGATATTTATAGCAGGCAATAAAGAGTATGCATAAAGTCTGTCTGGGGCAGGCCAAATACATTTTATCAAATAAAATTACCTTGGATTTCCCTGAGAAATCTTAACTCTGACTTTGCTTACTGTATCGGCACAAATTCTTCATCTCGATGGCAATAATGTTATTCTATGTGTGGCTGCACAAGAAGCTACTGAAGGGTTCCTATTGGCTATTACTTCTTTTGAGTTCATTCACTTCCTTCATCCCATCATTGCTATCTGTAGGAGCATGACGCTAGCAGATGATGTCATTTTTTTCCAGAAATATAAGGACCGGTGTACTCTCTATTCCTACCTAATTCAACAATTGCTGCCAGATAGCAAATTCTCTAATTTCATTTGACATTAGGGGAAGTTGTAGAGGCTCATAACATAGGAGAAAAAGGCTACTGAGGTATGGACTTAGATGGATTCTAGTGGGTTCTTTCAGAGAATGATCAAATCAGAGTATGATCTTTTTGTCCCGATAATTTATGATAAAGGATAAATCCTCTATATTACTTCTGTCCTGTGGGCATATACATTTTATTTTAAGTGATAGCAATTAAGAAGTTGAAGAGTTGTAATACTGGTACTTAAGATCATCATTTATGCGCTACGAGGTCCTCAGCATATCTTGCTTCATAAAGGCGCAAAATGTGAAGGTATCAGAGACTGTATCAGGAAGGCACAAACACATATGCCGTCAGTCATCCACACTGGCACAATATATTAAATATCTGCATAAATTAAAAGATGTACTTAACAATAATTCTTAGATGTTTTCCTATGAAACACTTTTTGAGCAGAAGCCTGGAACACAATGTCATACATATATGTTATTAAAGACACCAAAAGCATCTCACAAGGTAACGCTGTATGGTAACTGAAAAGGACACATTGACTAATTAGGTTTGAAAGCTGTTGACTAGAGAAGCATTTGGAGATACCTAAAGAAAGTTGTTGATCAGCTTTACAAATTGAGAATCCTGTTGAGATATGTATGAAATAAGACCCTGATACTGTCTTCCTTGTGCTTATGTAATTTATGTTTTTGATGGCCTGGGCCACTAGGGAATATATGCTTAAAGCATATCCTTCTGGTGTCAGAAGCAAAGAAAAAAAAATTAACTCAGCCTTTGCAAGTATTTGATTTTCTTTCCCAGGCAACAAAGAAAGAGGATCAAGTCCTATCATTATATTGACCTTAACAATAAATATGCCAGTGTATTCATATATTGTTTGTGTGTAGTGAATAACAGAGTATCCTGCTTTAAACAGATAAACAGGTAATGGTTAGGACTCTCTCCTATGGAAAGTCATATGTTATACAAGCACAGTTATAAAATATGTTGCAGGCTATGTTTTAATCAAGACTAACGTTAGGACATACGCACTCCTTTGTCAAGACTTCTGTCTGCAGGCAGTTGCATTTTTACACTTGAAAGAAAAGGAGCAAAAAGGAGATTGAACTGAGGAAAGTTCATTGCCTATATCATTGTTTCAGGCGCATTTGGTACATGCAACCCACTGTGCTGCAAATCTAAAAGTTATTGTATGTTAAGGCAGGACTGAACCAAAGCCCAGTTAATATATGCCAACATAATGAAGTCTCGAAATTTTTTCATTCTAGATGCTTATGTGTGGGTTCAAGCTCATTTCTACAGACTGTTCAGGTAATCTAAGGAAAGGACAGTCATGAGTGTCCAGACTTGAGAAGTCATTTTATTGCATTGGAAAAGGAGATAATCTATTTTGTGTCTGGTTCAAACTCTGCTCTATGTGAGTCCAATTTTCAAGGTAGTGATGGCACATCTTCTTGACCATGCAGATAGAAACCAGGATTCCTTAGGATTAAACTATTATTTTTCTTCAGCCACAACAGCAGTGAAATTGCTGATTTCCTCCAAATCTGGCATCAGAGAAGTGTAAGCCTAGAGGCAATACTTAAAGAATGCAAGGTGAGATTTTTGCCTTTTTTTTCACAGGAATATTGAATGGTGGGTGGAAATGATTTTACCTCAGAGGATTTGCATTCATGGTTTTCAGTGTGTCCTAATACAACCAGCAACATCCAGGAAAAATAGGTGGGTATGCTGTCAATCAAGCTGACTCACCCTGGGCTGTTGTTTTCCATGTTTCCCTCTCTCAATTTGCCATGCAAGATTTGGGCGCAGAGGTGGGGTTATAGCATTTGCCTGCTTTGTGTTTGTCCATTGCTCATGACCAGGACAGTGGGGTAAAGCATTATGTCTCCTAGGTGCTGCTTCAGTGTTATCTCTGTTGACACCAAGGCTGGCAACTGTGATGCTATATGCAGATGATTAAAATACAGAAGGAACAAAAATGGTGTGGAGCTGAGTCATTTTCACTTCTCTTGATTTGAATGAGAATACTACAACTAACCAATGAAACTATCGGCCTGCGGGCTTCAAATGCACAAAAGGGAAAGTTTGTTTTCACACAGCACAATAATTAAATTGTGAAACTTATTGTCACTTCAAGGAAAGCTGGCTAAAAGTAAAAAGGCAGTTAAGAACACATTAGACAAATGTATGGATGATAGGAGCGTTGGTGTCTATTAAGTTCAGTGGGGCTGATGCAAAACCAGGCTCATGAAACTCCTCAGATTATGTCTGTGAGAAGCTGGGCAGGAATACCTGGGGGAAAATCCCTTTGTATCAACTCTGTTCTTATTTTGTTCTGTCTGTATCCTCTACTCACCGATGCCGTAGACAGAAGAGAAGTCTTAATGGACTAGTATTCAGACTGCAACCTGAATCAATATGGACATAGCATTCCAGGTGTGGCCTTGCACTCACTGTGTGGAGCGGAAGGATGCCCTCCCTTGACCTGTTGGCTTGCTAAACATTTATGAAGAACAAACAGTGGATTTGAGCAGAGAGGTGGTGCATTTCAGCACTGGCAACAGAGACAGTGGGTCACCTCTGCTGGTGCAGATTTATACAAATGTGGCATGCAGGCTTTTGTTCCTTGCTGGCAAAAATGCATAGCTAACAGTGGTGACTATGTTGAGACATAACGCTTTGTAACTGAGAATTTGCTCTATCGAACAGTGTTATTGTGCTGTTTGTACCTGTTTTAGTTTCCATGGATAGAAATAGGAGGCATTACTTTCAGAGCAACCTATGTAAATGCCTATAGGAGAGCATGCATTGTTTTAACATTCCAGTAGGCTCACTGTTTCCACAAGTGACCAAAAGTGGTTTATCAGTGATAATGTAAGCATGTATATATAGTGTTGTGCAGCCCTAAGTCATAAGCTCAGCTACAGGATGCATACAGAATGGTCAAAGGCAAAAATGCCACCAATACTGCCCAAAGCATCATTTTAGGGATACAGTGAGCTGCTCCATCTTTACATACATTTAATTCTTGGCCTTTCTGAAAAATCTGCCAGCAAGGCTGACAATTAGTGTCAACTGTGGTGGATTTTTGAAGTTGGCCAGTAATTTAATTGCTGGCTAATAGGTGCAACTTGGAAGTCTGGGAACTTTGCGGTCTCATAACTCTCCCTTTCGTCCCATTCTAGCCCTGCCATTTCACTGGGTTGTTTCATCAAGGGAAGTAATTATAAAAGGTGATAGCAGTTTTCTCTAAATTGTTGGCAGGGATCCAGCATTATGCTACAGAGGTGCGGTGCACTGCATCAAGTGGTTGCACTGAGTGACGCTCTGTAATGATGTGATGTGGCTATGTGATTAAATACTGGCTTCCTGCCGAATCATTCTCCCTGGGAAACAATTGTCACTGCACTTAGCATCTCTCCCCATTCGAGAGCAACATGCCTTGCTTTCACCAGAAGAGAAAGGCTTTTATTGCTAAGGGTGAAAACCTGATGTCTTCAACTGGTGCCTACTTCAGATAAACTCTTCCTGAAGTCAAGGGCATGAAGGCCTGGTCTGAGAAAGGTTTATTTTCATTGGGATATGAGTAAAAATTGTGAAGAAAAGACACATCAGGGAAAACAAAATTTCTGCTCTTTCCTAGTCCATCTACTCATTTCCCTCTCCCACCCAACTTATCCTTTCCACGCTCCTTAGTTCACAGACTATTCCACACAATTTCTGAGGAAGGGAAAAAACCCTTTTCAAGACTTACTTCAATATTCGCTCTGACTCAACAGAACCATCCACATTAGCTCCAAATAACTTCTCAAAGTATGGAGAAAAGCTCACCTTTTGATTAGAGAAAATTCCTTCTGGACAGAGATGACAGAATGCCAAAATAAAACTGGAGGTCATCTGCTTATCTTGTACTGCCTTGTAAAGACCACCAGAAGGAGAGATCTCCTTTGCGTCCATAAGAAGACCACAAACATAAGATAAATTCAAAGCTCTGTCAGTTTCCTAATTATTTTCCACTGACCTATTAACCTTAAGGGCCAGAACAACTACTCTATGTTCCCAGAACGTGGTGGTAACACATCTCTTGCACTTACAAATAGAGTTCTGAATCCGGGACAGAAAAGAGGGGTCATCTCTCTCATACAGCTAGCACCATCTAGTGACAGTTACTGAATGGACCTCCAGCAGGCTGTATCATCAGGAACTGCCATATCCCTAAGTGCTCCTTTGTGACACTAAGAGAAATGCAAAAGTTTCAAAAAAAGAAAGAGGGTTTTTTTTCCTGCCTGTAATGTCCTACCTGTGTCAAAATAAGTTCCACATGCAAAGCTTTAGGCACACTTTCTGCAGTCGGAAGATTCATATGTAATCAATGAAGCCTCTCCACAAGCGTTCGGCTGAGTTGCGACTCTGATATTGGCAGGAAGGCCAAAATGACAATGCACGCTGCTCACACGTTGAATGGTGTAACCAGTCCTGGATGCACTGGTAGGCATGCGTGGATATACGGTACGAAGAGAAGATCTGAAAGCATCATATGAAAACCTCCACGACACAGATGCAGTCACATATTTATGGACAAGTCCATAAGCACGCACAAAATAGTACTCCATCAGTGGGACACTCAGGTTGTTTTAAGATACTGTGCTCTCTGAGAACAGTTAAATAAATAACACAGTTTACTTATACGAATGCACATGATTTCTGATCCTCGCTGAAGAGTATCTCATTTATCAAGGGGTAACAATATAATGTGATGGCACATAGCAGTCTACCCAGGGTCATATTACTAACTGTTGCCTTTGAAGATTATAGGTACAGTAGATGTTAATGTTTTTGATAGCAAGTTCTTTGTTTTCTCCTTGTAGTATTCTCCTAAATACTCTTTACTAAACTTGCCAGGGTATTGATATAAAGGAGATTTTTCAAGCACTGAAACTAGCAATGCTTTCCTAAGACTTCCATCACAAACACAACTTCTCTAAGGTAAACAGACACAGCTCTTCTGAAGCTGTTTGAACAACTGTCCTCACAACATCTTAGAATTATTTTTTTCCCATCCTACTACTTCGGGAATTGAAAGAAACAGCATCCCCACTCATTAAAAATGTCTGATCCTAAAGTTTCCTTTGCATTCATGACTAAATAAAAGGAATATATTTTATTACTGCAAGCTTCCTATTTACAATATCCAAAAGAAATCTTAATAAGCAGCAAATACATATACTGCATAAATTCATTTCACCTTTTCTTACTCTACCACCTTTCAGACATATTAATTGCTTATGATAAAATAAACCTGGTTTTTAAATATACATGTTTAAAAACTCTCAGATAAAGTTAAATGGCATAATGTATCCCAGCTGATAATCTGACTTCAGGTTCCTTTATTTGGGAATAAAATATTCACTATGAAGGGTTCATCATGTTCTTCATCATATATATATTTTTTCATGTAGGTCCTAAATAAATGATTATGTGATTTATTTCAAGCTTCTCTTTTGAGACTGTACTGTAGTTTTTATATTGAGAAAATGTGCTGAATATGTATCATGTGAATGGGAACGCTGCCCTAACATGGCTTAGGGCAGATATTCTTTGAAATTCTCCAGAAAGATTAAGATCAGCTTTACATCGGACAATCAGTCTGCTCGTAGATTATGGCACATGAGGGATCTCATCCAAATCTCCCCAGCGCACCTCATTTGAAACAGGAGTTTGCTCATTTCTAGTGCAAACTTTCCTACTCTTCCTCTAAATTTTGAACACTATGTTTTCTGTTGAATGAGCAATCCGTCCGGAACAGGAACCTCAAGACTGAGGATCAGAATAACTATTTACAGAAATGTTAAACATTCTGAACTGCTCTAATTTTTCTGTCTTAAAAAGATGCTTAGAGGCAGGGGAGATCTTAATTTATCTTTGTAACTCCAAATTAAGGATCTTGCCAAATTGAGAAGTATGTCTTTGCTTGATGTTAAACCTTTTCACGTATATGCAGAGATGACTCAAGGCTAAAAATGAGGTGAATCTCTGGCTCTCCAGTTCTAATATCTGCTCATGTCATGGTTGTTCCCTGTCATGCATCTGCATCACTCCATGCATTGTGCATGAGCAGGACTGTTGTTCTCTTCGAGGCAGAAAAATTACCCCTGCCTCCAAGCATTCAAACCAGGTGTCAAAAAAAAAGAAAAAAAAGAGAGAGAAAGAAAATGATATTCTTCTTGACATTGGACCAGCATAAATTCATTTGCTATTGATTTATTTATCCAGAAGCTTGATCTTCCGTATTAATTTCTCATACAAAAATGAGAACCAGTATGCCTCTTTTGCGATAAAAAAAAAAAAGAAAGAAATTAAAGTATTAATCAAAATCAGATAAAGGAGGCAAAAAGCTCAACCCTGCCCTTGTGCCTAACTAATTATTTTGAAAAGCTCTGGTCTGTTCACCTCTGTGCTGAGTTGGTAATGTAACCCCCTTTGGTCGATTCAGGATCTCTAGCAACACCTATGGGAGAGTCTTTAATTAATCCTCTGTTACTGTTGTAATTGCATTATCCTGAGGGAAAGCCTGACTAGCCAGGAATATTATTTTAAACATATACTGTAAACAACATATGTCCTCAGGAGAGTTCAGTTAATACAACCATTTTGACCCTTTCACTGCTGGGTGCTTAACAGTTTATTTTCGTAACCACTAAAAAGGGCTTTTTCCTTTTCATGTGGGGTTATTTAGACTTCATGCTTAAAAACTCCATAGTGCAATTACATATCTACCCACCAAATAAAATAATTGCTTTCAGGCTTCTTATAGTATTTCCAGCTAAATGGAGAACGCACTGATGTTTTGCTCTGATCCAGCCTGCTGTCTCATTATGAAACACAGTCCTTTGTGAAAACAGATTTTTCTAACTGTGGCATAACCTTTGCCTCTGCTGTACCTTCTGTATATTCTGCTAAGCAGTACGATACAGCCCAGCAGGATCTCCTTGTTCTCCTCATTTCTCTTACACATTTGATGTAAAGGCAGGATTACACATCCTTTGGAGCGAGAGAGTGGGAGCCTGGAGTGTTGCTCCTGGTCTTGCAGCTCTTCCATGAGTTTTGTTGATTGCAAAAAAGTTAACATTTCACATCTGGCTCTAATTATTTTGTTTTCTAAAACTACAAGGACTTCATTTTATATTACAAACTTTGACTAACATTTTAAAGGAATTCTTCTTCAATGGGCTTTTCCATGCCTCTTTTCACAGACATGACATTCTGTTGTCAAAAAAGAGGTGTGTAACTTCTATTTACTCATGGCAGAAAGGAGCAGAATGTTGCCCAGCGTGCTGGGAGGCTCTGTTCAAATCCGTGAAGTGTCAGAGAATGTCCTGTGGAAAGTGTTACATAAGTACAATGTATTTTTAGCAAATAAATAAATAAATGAATGAATAAAATAGGACTTCAGGGCTGTTTTCTGCTAGAGTACCTTGACCATTTGTTTAAACCTCTCTTTTCCACTTATCTGATCTACAGACACCAGCTATGACAGGTGTAGTATAAAGAGATCAGGTTATTTGATTAAATGCATAGGATTATGGAAGGTCAGAGTCTGGCACAAATTTTAAAACCTTCACTTGTTTTAGGCACTAATCAATGATGTCTCAAAAATATGGGTGGATTTACCTTTGTTTCTGATTTCAAGGAATGATATGACAGCCACAGCTGGTCACTGGATGGTGCACACTTCGGCTCCTAAATATATATTTTTTCTCATTTGTGAGTCAATGGCTCCATAAAGAACATCTATCTTGTACAGTCATCGTACCAGCCCTGTTAATACTATTTTTTTTCTGTACTCTGAAATCTCAACCTGTCCCAGGATCTAAAGAGCTTATTGCATGCATGCCCAGTCAAGCAAACTTCTTTTTTCTTGCTAGTTTTTTTTTTTTTTCCTGAAGTGTTTTGACAACTTTACCTGAAACTTCAGAATGAATATTGTTTGTGGGACAAATGGAATGAAATAAATCTTCTCACAAGGCCAGTTTGGGAAATTAAACTTTATTGGATTGCATCCTGAAAAGCATGAGGAAAACCAACAACTAGAGACAAAACAGAAGTGGCACAAACTCATTACCTAGGATGAGTGGATTAAAGGCTCTTAGAGTCAGTAGGCCTAAACTGAGCCCTTCTTCATGACTTCCTGAACAAGCATTATCAAACCAAGAAAAACAATTGACAAAAAGTACACAAAATCAATGACTTGTATAATGCCAGAAAGATATGGCGGGAGAAAGAAAAAATAAGAAAAAAAAAAAGGTATTGTAGTGAAATCATGTTTTCCACAGTGTGAGAAAAGGATCATGGCCACAGTTAAATCATACAGGATTAGACCATAATGTATGAAAAACCTTTTTACAAACAGAAATATTTCCTCTGGATTTAGTATAAGGTTCAACTGTAATTAATTTATAGAAGAAAAAAGCAAGCAGCACATTTCTTAAACTAACAATCCTGAGAATATAGTGTGTGTATCTCTGGAAAATTTATTAAGCATTAGGGGAGGGAAGAGAAAAGAGAAAGAGAGAGAGAGAGAGACCAAATTGAATCTCTCTGTTCTTGCCAGTTTTTGCTGCTGTGGTGAATTATCACAAACTTCATAAATGTAAGTAAAATGGGACCCTTGAAGTCACAGTCACTTTATTTCAACAGAATGTAACCATATTCCAATTTGCACTTGAATTAATGGGAGACTACATAGCTTTGAAAGTCTTAAAGTGCATGTCACACCTATTATAACACATTTTATTAATCAGTGACTTACATTAAGAAAGACCATCCAGACCAGCTTTCTGCTACTCTTTCAGGAGAGTAAAAAAAGAAAAAAAAAACACCGTTATTTGTTCTTTGCATACAGTAGCACAATAATATCACAGACTGGTTCTGTTAAGAATTGGGAAAGCACTATGTTGAACATTTAGCTTCACTTAAATCAACTTCTCTAACAGTTAAGGATAGTTATGTAATTTTTTTAAGAACGCTACATGTTAGTTTGTCGATATCAAGGGCTTCTTCTCTTTCACTCTTTTTCTAGGCAACCTCCAACCAACTTGACAATGTTGATGTAGTGCTGTTAGTCAATGTTCATAGGTGTAACATGAACTGTGCAAGAAGTTCCTGATACATAATGGGAACACTGGTCATACTAAGTATGTAAAAATGAGGACAAGATATTTTCATATGTAACTCAAAGCAATGCAGGTATCATCACTTTGAGTCCCCTAATGTTGGTATATTTTCATGAAATAGAGAAACATAAGAATTTCCCCTCTTTATTTCAATTTGATTTCTTGTGAGGGCAGGATGGTGCAATCTGTATGCCCATAATAGCAAAAGTATTAATAACTACTATGAACATATACGATCCATATTCATTATGACAAATATAGAATAGAGAAACTATAAATAAAAATCACTGTTTTGCTGGAGTGCAGTGGGAATATTGGATATACATAAGGAAAAAAAACAATATGAAGGGATTTAAATTGGCAACCAGGCCACGTCTGGGAATATTTATTATATACATGAGCTTTGTCTGATAATATTTATGTACATGAGGCACAGCAGCCCACAAAACTCTTCAGAAACTTTGGAAAGCCATTCAATACCACTTCCAGATGAAAAATAAATATATGTCCCATTACCTGGATTCCTTTCATGTGTTTCTCATTTTCTAAAGCATACCAGTATCATTCTTTGCAAAATGAGTCAATGTTTTCTGTTTAAATGTTTGCATACAACCATCGGTTTAAATTATACCCTCTACAATACAAGAGTGGCATGGACTGATAGGTGACAGCTATAGGAATTAGAGCTGGAAAAGATTCAGCAGCACAAAATGTCCCAGTGCTATAAATTGGAGCGTTCTGTCCACTTCAAGTTTAACTCAAAGCAAGCAGCCAGATTTCTGACTCCTCCACTGGGAGCTTTTCTAAACGTAATTGAGTACACCTTTCTACTGAAACAGTTTCCTGATACAAATTTCTTGATAGTAACTCTAAACGTTCCTATTCTCAGTTTCATCTCTCCTCTCCCCACCTCTAAGTAGTATTAATAAAAAAATAACATCTGAAGAACCTGACCTTCCAAAACTGTAATATATAGCACTTTTCACAATCTAGTGTGCCAAAGAAACAGACAGGCTATAAAGGCAGCAATAGATGTTCCTAATTTTGTTTATTATTCATTTGTTCATTCTATGAGGCCTCACATAATGTCTGTGGATGACCTTGAATTAAATTATATCCCCACTCTGCTTACATTTCCCTGATGCACCAAACAAACAGCAGAATGCAGAGCGTGGCATTTCAGCGTCTTCGTTACCTCTGTGTACATCATAAACTGAACCATTTCTTCTTGCTTCTTGTGGAGCATTGACAAGCTGTTGAAATCTCTTACATCAGACAAATAGACTTTATTATACAAGAGAGCGCTTCATAAGTGCAAACCTTTTGGGATGACAAAAACCCACTGAATTCTCCACTTTCCACCAAAGCTGCCAGCAATTTCCTGGTTTTGGCAGACTTACTAAGAAAATTTTGTTAGTGAAGGCAGAAACTCTAAGCCTAAGTCCACTTGCTGCCAGTCTGCCACACACAGAAAACAGATCTCAACTTTCACATCTGATCATTGTTTGAAGGGGCATTTAAAAGCTTATATATGGAGGGGTTTCTTTCTATAGTTGGAACATTTAATCCTACTGTTATCCAAACCATTCTGAAAAAGAAATAGGTCCATGGCAAAATCACTTCAAATTAAACTGATGTGTTATTTCATTTCTTAGGTGAAAAGTGAAGGTCTGATCCTAAAAGGTGTCAATCATCCTCAAAACTGAGGACTCAGAACACATTGCTGAAAATTCTTAACATCTTCCGGGTTAGAGCCCTTAACACTGTTAAACGTGTTTTCACTTACCACACATATAGGAATCTGTAGGCCTTAACCATTCTTGGACTTTCCAGGAAGATATTCAGCAGAAATAATACATTACCCTGTTCAAGTGGAATTGCAATACTGATGTCAGTGAGAGAGGCTGGAGATGGAGATGATGGAAAATCTAATACAGAACAGATCTCCAAACAATGCTTCCCATCCAGGGCATTCTCCTTTAACATCCTAACAGTGTCTTTTGAGTTGTTAGATACTTAAGTGCTCACAGATATCAGTGAATTATTTTAAGAAATGGTGCATGTTAGAAGACATAAAAGGAATATTAGTTTCCAAGAAGGAACATAAGAAACATTAAGAAAGAAAAGATCTTCCGTTTATTATCTAGAAAATCATTCAAGAAGTGTATGGTTTTGTCCACTTTTGTTTTGTTTTCTCCTGTGGGAGCTATAGAATATCCTTTGCCTTTACTGAGTTGCAAGGAAGTTAAGTGTCTCAATGAGGACTATCAATATGTAGAGACCAAGGAACATAGCAGCTAGTCTAGACCTAAACTATCAGTTTTATAGCCTCTCTAAACTATGTATGATAAATTTTGTTCATTGAAGTCTGTATGCCATCCTTTTTTGGAGCAGAACACAAGGCATGTGTCTGTACCAAAAATGCTGTCATACTTCACACACTGCTAGTGATTGCACTGTGGAGATACAAGCTCCAGTGTGAAGGAGCTTTGTCGCTAACTGGGTTGAAGACCATTGCCATGTTGTAGGCTACACTGTGTCTAAAAGGATTATAGCTGGAGAAGCAAGAGGGTAGAAGAAGCTCCAGAATTAAAAATAAATCCCGAGTCTTCTCTGTCAACGGGAAACTTGAGCGGATCAGGCTAAAGAGGCATACAATGTCTGGAGAAAGAGATGGCCTGGAATAAAAATGCTAGATAAATATTTATAGTAACATGTAAAACCTATTGTAAGGACTTTGAGTTAGTGCCTTAACATAACTGCCAAGGTTAATTTTTCCTTCCTGAATTCACAAATCTGTTGCTGCCTAGTTATGCAGAAGGGTATGTAGCTCTCTAATGGTGTAAGCAACACACAGTGGGAATTCGAATACAGAAAGCCAAGTGTATTAACTGAGCATCCCTCAAAATTGCTTTACTTTTCATTCTTTTTCTTTTTTTTAAAAAAAAAAGAGATAAAATTTCAAATCATTTAAGTCTCACTACATAGAGTCCTCAAGACTCTTGTCAACTATTTGGTGGATGGATCACAAAAGTTTAGTTCATAAGGTCTCAGGATTTTAAGAAGGACTTTTTTTTACAGTCTTCCTATTTCACTGGAATTTGTATTGGATTTCCTATATCCAAAACTGTCAAACAAAACTAACCTTCCTTCTTTTTACCTATCTACAACACACACAAAAAAATTAATGGAAAATGAAGACCAGGATACATAAAAAATCTCAGGATTTAGACTTTGTAAAATACTTCTATTTAAATGCAGATTTCTGGGAAAATGTCCTAGAAAATTTACACCCATCATGCAAATTGGTGCTTTATGGAGGTTTTTCAGTCAAGGTTCTTGTGTGAGACACATATTATGTTTTGATATAAATAAGCAGGAGAACTGAGAAATGCCCTGTTCTCCAGTTATCTGGGGCTCAGGTTCACTGCAGCCAATGTTATGCTTTTGCATAAAAGCTATGCCCTGTATGTTGGCTTATATATAAACAAAGTCCTGTTATTAACATGGTGATAAATTTGTTCCCATAGTTACTAACACAGCCAAAAGTGCAGTCATCATTCATAAAAAAAACTTCATAAAGAAACAGCCAGCAAAATATTTCTTTTCATAAATGCATTGGCTTCAGGGGACTTAGGCCAGACTCTGAATTTGACCCAGTTCATTTTTGCAGTTAATATTAATGATGTGGGACTGAACTTCAACATGTAAAACTGGGTGAGCAATATCAGAATACATGGCAGTTTTCAAAACCACAGGACTTCACGGTGTGGTCATTTGCCTAGCAATACCCACAGCCCCTTCCCTGCTGCTAACTCTTAGAAAGCACTGCAATGACCACAACAAGCATGACTTAGGTGCCCTTACGTTCTTTGCCTTTTCATTCTTTACATCTCAGTCAAGGTAAATGTGTAGTGGTCTTGTACTTCCTTGGGCACAAAAGCCTTTTAAGTTCCATTTGCTTGATTTATTTGTTGAGTATGATTACTTTTTAAAACAATGTAAACATCTCCAACAATTATGAACATTTTGACCTGGTGGGCCACACCAATGGGCTGCTGCCTTTATTCATATAGAAAGACCCCTCATCTACAAGACAGAACAGCAGTATCTTGTCTCAAGACCCAAGCTTGCCTCTTGATATAGCTGTAAAAAAAAAGAAAAAAGAAAAAGGGGAAGGCATAGAAAATAAAACGGTTAGAGTGAAAGATGGGAGCAAATCAAATCCTACATTATAGAGTGTAGCAGAAATGCTAAGTCACGGCCTGAACCAGTGATTGAGCACCTGGTGGGAAGGCAGGGCCAACCCAGGGGAGCTCAGGTGCATGCAGTGCACCTGAGTGATGGGAAGGGGTGGAGCCAGGATCCACCCCTTTCCAGACTTCATTTAAGGATTGGCAGTGGATGCAAGGGTATATTGCTGGAGTTCTCTATGTGCTATAGATTTTCTGAAGGTAAGTAGTTTTTCTTCTTTTGTTTCTATATCCACAGCTGTTGTATTTGGGCTTATTCTCAATAGAGTTTTCACTAAAAAATGGATCCTGAGTGAGATGGTGATGCTTTTTTACAGCTGTGGTTTGTTTGGAAGGTAATTTAACTGAACCGGAACTGAAAAGGGACTGATAAATTTTCATTTATCAGTGAATGATACTATCTTCTTGAAATTTGGTGTAAAGAACACTTTAATCAGTTTGCAACTAAGTTTATCTTACTCTCTTTGGAAGTGTCAGATGTACATAGGCCAAGGAGGAGCAATACCTGGGAGAAATACTGGTGGGTAGGTACAGAGTATTCTGCAAAGCTAGGGAAGTCATCTCCAAATAGTAGATAAAAGATCATTATTTTTAACAAAGTTTGGACAGTGAGCTGAATTTGTTAAAGGTTGAATCCCTAATAGTGTCTGTAATCACTAGATCTTTCTTTGATCATGCTGTCAGCTCTTGTTGAAGTCCCACCAAAATCGTGAACACCCTTACAAATTGTAACTGAGAGATACACAGAAGAACTGGGTTGGCCAGTGTTGATTATGAAACACCATTAACATTCAGACAGAAGGAAAATAAAAGATACTAGGTAAAGGCAGCTTTATTTTAAATGATTGTATCTTCTAAGCACTAATTCAGCAAAGCACTTATACTTATGCCTCAATCAATTCATGTTTATGTGGTTTTGTTCAGCATAGGTTTACAGTAGAGTACAACGTTCTCCTTCAAAGACCTCCAATAACAACAACAATTTTATTCAGTTTTTTTCTCCTTTGCTTTTTTTTATTATGGGCACTTGGACTCTGCAACCAGTACAGCTTGTGGTATAACGGTGATATAATACAAAATTCATGCCCAATTGGACACAAATACTTGACAATTTTGCTTTTCAGTGTGAAAGTGTTCACACAGCTCTACCATCTAACACCACTGACACTCTCTTCGTCTATCTCACACTGCAGCTGTTTGCATGCTGTTTCTTCCCAGCTTCACTTCTGTTCTCTACTTTCTGCCTAGCTAGCTGGTGTTGGACTCAACTGCCACTCGAACACTTTTCTCTTTCTTCCACTGGCACAACCTTGTGACTTGCTTCCAGTTTCAAATTTAGTGTATAAGTTTGAAAAATAACTGACTCTATCAGTCACCAAATGAAAATAATAATGAGCTTTGTTCCTGGCACCTTCTGCAACTGCTTCTGACATCGAAGGGTACAACGTGCTGTAGCAGAGGTCTCCATTTGTCTCTCACCTTTAATAAATGTATCTGATCTGGTAACTTACGAGCTCCAAGGGACTGACTGGTCTACCTTCTGGCTTTATAGATAGATGAATATCTCAGAGGGACTGAATGGCCATTCTTGAAAATAGAAAGTTTCACTTCATAGTACAAAGGGCGTTTTTTAGGCTAGATATATGAAGAAAGTGGCTGTATAATTATGTGGCAGAGAGGCTCTGGTCATCACTATGAGGTTTGCAGGAGAGCGTTTGCTACCTGTGCAGTTTATACCCATTCTGCTCCTGGAAATTAAGAACCAGGAAAGAACGTTTTGTTTCCCTTTTGCATCTTCTGCAGAGTGTATAAACAGTTATTTTTTTTTAAATGACACCCACCAACTGTCCTCTTCTAATATTTCCACCTCCGCTCCATTTCTTCTCTGCACATGCACGCACATACGCACACTCTGCAGCCCTTGGAATCCACAGTGAGATTTGATTTCACTTACAGAGGATACTCTGCCATGACTGTCACCAAAGTTATATAATTGGAAGGAAACAATAAAATGACAGATTGCTTGTTCTAAATAATTGGATAGACAGGGGAGCAAACAGTGGGTTATGAAAAATATTCCTCAAAGGATGTCAAACTTCAATAACTCACATAACAAAAAGACACTGATATCTGTCCTCCTGTCACAATGGAATATTTTTAAGATCAAATTATAATTTCCTACATCAATTTTTAAATCTTTTTTTTTAAGTAATATGGAGAGAAAAGTCTGAGGATCCTCACTGAGCTTCTATTAAAAATTGATATGAAAATGCTTTACTTTGTTTTGTGGGGTAGGAAGTTTCTAACCTTTAAACAGTGTGAAAATATTAAGCTCAATACTATTAATTAGGTTTCAGTCAGCAGAGCACACAGGGACCCTGACTGAAATCACAGTTCTGGTATGAGAAGTACTATGCACATATTTTTCCAAAGATAGTGCTTTTCTACAAGAGATTTTATCTTATAAGCTGTTACTGTTGTCAAAGAAAAATAACTGTTTTATTCCTCTCAGGTGTGTTAGTAAAAGACCTTGGAATAAAATCCTATTTTCAAGTTGGTCTATCATCTGAACTACACTTATCTGTTGCTGTTTGTTTTTGTACGTTCTAAAAACTAGGACTTGTGTAGTATCCACCAGAATAAAAACTCTCATAGCTGAGAGGAATAAGGTACTTCCTTCACCCCATTTTGCAGATCACAATTCAGAAATGGGCACAACAGACTGTGTTTTCAACGACATTGTTCCAGGCACTACAGAGAAATTTGGGAGTAAGTTCTATAATCAGATGCTGATTTTTCAAGGTTACTTGTGACAGTTCAACCATCTGACAGTTGCTGGCAGTCCTTCCTGATCTAATCCATCTCCATCAGCTGGAAGATTTTTGCCTTAGTGAGTGCACCATCACTATTGTCTTCACTTATACCTCTCAAGAGTCACCTCACTGAAATCCACACATAGTGTTAGAAAATGTGAAATGTGAATTAAGACTTTATTTGTGATTCATCTGTCATTTTGCCTTTGTCACAAATCCACTGGAATAGATGTAAAGACTTCCACTGACAGCAGTATCCTACTCCCCACTCTGTGTAGTATTAAGCTTTTCACCTAAGCAAGCTTACCTACTCATCAGGGAAAGCAGTGTGCTATTTTGGCTCATTAGCTCATAGGTGCATCCTAGGGTTGTTCTTCTACTATTGCCATTCAGGTTGAAAACAGCATGTGTATCAGGCTTTGAGGCTGTGTTCCTACTCTTTACTACTTCATTAATATTTTCTGTAACTCTACATAGTCTCATGCTACATTCATTTCTGCAGCAAATGAGCACTGGAAGTGTAGTCTCTCTCTGTCATATCTCTCTCCCACACAGTCTCTCCTCGAATGAATCAAACTTGAAATTTTTATGTGGTCAAAGATTATACATAGTGTTTTCTGTAAGGAGCTCTTTCATACAAAGATTTTTTTTTCTTTCTGTGCTGCATGGATTTCTCTAAAACTGTGTATGCTTCTTTGCTTTTACTTGTGGTACTGTATCTTCTTAATTGAACAGGATCTAATGGAAAACAATGTAAACTATGGGGAAAATAATAACCCACTGGTTTTCACTGTGGGGTCAAAGCCTGTAAGCAAGATTACACTTATTTTGCAGGTTGTCTAGAGATGAATGTTTTGTATTTATACATGGGAGAAGAGTTTTCAAAACTGCTCCAGAGAGCAGGCTGCAAACCCCTGCTTTGGGGGGGGGAAATCAATAATAATTCATGAATAATGTAAATAACTCATTATATCAGTTCTCACGCAAATCCTGAAACCTATTCGCTTATGTTACTTCACTGCTTTTTTACCAAATTCTTTGCTGCCCATGGTTGGGAGTCTTTGAGTCAAGACTGTATATTAATTTACGGAGATATATGGTAGGTTATACACAAGTTATAGGCAGTACACAGCAACTCTCTGCTGTGGTTTTAAGGGTAGCTTATGCCTCTGCAGTTTGTGGACGATCTAACTGATAACACACTATGTGCAACCCAAAGCAGCAGCAGCAGCTTCAGGCAGACACAAATATTGTTAGAATACTTTGCAGGCAACATTTTACCTGAGAGCTGTATTCAGGAGAGCATAGAGTGAGATAGTTATGATTCTTCTGGATTTAAAAGTGACGAATCTAAAAGCCTTGGTCTATCTAGTATTTGGAGATTTCTAGGAAAGGAAATAAAGAAATACAGAAGGAGAAAAAGAGAGAAAAAAGACAAAGGAAATAGAAGATCACATATTTAGGAAGAAGATAAGGCTTCATCAGTGTATGTGTTTAAAATGCTGCTGTGTATGGTAGCATGAATGGTATAAGGTGGTGGTCGATATGAATTGCTCATCCCTCTACAAATAAAGTGCAGTTGCTGCCAAGATATCATGGTAGTTTGTGTTAACTGCCAACCATAGTTGTCTCCAATAGGTTACAAAAAACATTCATGTTTAAGATATATTAATGGCACTGCGTTATCTCATAATAAAGTACTTGCAAATATGTGTCACTGCTGAACAACCACATGGCACCCTATTCTAGGGCATATGGTACTGTGTGCTTTTACTAGGCAGTGAGTGGACTAATTAGACTGTGCCTTAAATAGGTATTTAGTTTTAAGAGCTTCATGGTATTTAAGTATACATTTGGTTTAGTGAACAGAAGATGCATTTTCCTAACTGGGTTCCACACTAGTAATTCATATTTCTGACCATGTATTTTGGTAAGCATCTCAGAAAAATGAGGTGTTAATTTTTAGAAACAATTATCATCCTGACCTTGATGATTAAGTATGATAATTAAAAGACGTTGTGAGTAATATGTTTTATATCATAAACATTCCTTTCTGATTTACTTACTGAAAAAAAATGCCATTTTAGAAAAGAAATTAGTATTTTTTTAACATGATTAGCAAGCCATCTGTTGACATTTCAGAACAGTCTCTTATGAAAGTCCCTAGCTTACTGCTTCAGTTTTAACATAGGAAGAACCCAAAATAGTAATGTCTTTTACAGTTGAATTGGAATAAGGTGATTTAGAAAGGGCAGATTTGTGAGAACAATAAAACACCTCGTTTCTAGAGCTCTGAAAAACTTTTGCAATGAAGCCTGACTGGAAGGGGAATTCACCCTATTTTGTCTTGTTGTTGTTGTTTCATATTGGAAATGAGTCCAGATTCCACGAAAAGATTAGCTGATGCTTGCAGACTTTTCAGCTAACCTCATCAGAGTCTCAAAGCATTTACTAAGTTTCAACCTGGGCAATGTCTGTGTGGAAACGCATGCTGGTGTTGGTTTTCCTCTCTGAAGAAGCTATATGGCTGAGTAAAGACTTACATTGTATCTGCAAGTACTCAGTATCCCCCATGCTGAAGGTTAGACAAGGTGTTTTAGCAAAAGGGTGCTCTATGCTTTGAAAGTAGGACAAGCTACGTTATAGTCCGTGTGTGCTGAAAGTGTCCTCACGAAGCACTCGCACAACAGCTAAATAGCAATTCGCAGCCTTGCTTAGCACACGTTGACTTCTCCCTAAATGCACATTGAAGAAGAATGAAAAAATACTCAAGTCAGTATATCCTTGCTCATTTCATATTTACATGCCAGAACCATCCCAATGAAATTAATAGTAAATTCCTCAAACTGTTTCACCACTGTGGTAGTCTGCTTATGGACTATGAATTGCTCCTGTGAAATCCTTGTTAAAGACAGAGGATTCAGCTGAGCTTTCCTTTGAGATTTCAGGTTTATTTAAACCTGAACCCCAAAAGCACATCTAGCAGAACTGGTATGTATCATATGATGTAGGCCAACCGTGTATGCACATCCCCAGCAAGTGCAGCTTCTCAGGTCCAGTTCCAGTACTTGGCATTGGGAACAAACTTGAGACAATATAGTAGAACTGTCCAGAGCAAAAATGCAAGTCTGGTGTGCCTCATCACAGCAGATCTCTGATGATGCCCCTCTTTGTTTTTTGGAAGTGATGGGAAAAGGTACCCACAGAGCTCAGTGTCCTCTGTGGGGAAAACCCAGACTGCTTCACACCTACAGAACTTAAGATTTTCTAAGGTCCCATGCTGCAAAAATAAATCTGGAGTAGAATCCATCTTTGTAAGTCCATCTCTCAAACTGTCCAGATTCTAGTCTGACTTTAAATGAATGTATTCACATTTAGTTTTGTTTTGTCTTGATGCTAAATGCACTTCTGAAATTCATTCTGATTTTTTTGATGTAGTTCATATACAATTTTTCTTCTCTCACCCATTCTCTTCCTATCCTATTATTAGGAGGATGTGCAGGAAGGAAAGGAAAATACAATAACCAGCTAGCTCACAACTGCAGAAGGAGAGGGGAGGATGAAAAGAGAAACTGGTGGCATTTTTTTATTAATTTACTCATCCTAATTTTCCTCTCAAGCCTCAGTTAAGCAAAGCTTTACAAAGACACCGTTGACTTCCCTATTGTCTGTGGGACTTTTGCAGATAGAGAATAGCTCCAGGGCTACTCTAATCTCCTCAAGCCACTCAATTAGCATTCGACCCATTGTGAGAAGCCTGTGTATTGAATTTTCAGTCACCTGGGCCTGGCGGACATCTGTGGATGATGAATGTTTGCTTGTTCTCACGATACAGAGGTCCCGAACAAGTGGACAGCATATGTACCATAATTTCCTGGCTAAACACTGCAGTCCTTTGCTAATTATTAAAGATGCAGAAGCCTCTTTCTTTCTCTCACCCTGTCGCTCCCTCTGTCTCTCTCACTTTCTTTATGTCTTTGTTCTGTAGCAGCCTCAGCAATGGAAGAACGGCAGTTCAGATGCCTCAGTGTCTTGCTTGATTGAAGTGGGTTGAGTACAATATCCTTTCTTTCTGTAATATTTACAAACCAGAACAGTTGAACTGTACATCAAAGAACAGCCAAAACATTTCTTCTGTCACTTCACAGGCAGCATATCTCACCAATGTCTGCTTGTATAAAGTAAGCAATTAAGATTGCATTGAACTCCCCTAAACTACTGATACATCCAGATCGAGCTTCAGCTTCTCGAAGATCCAGTCATCTTAATCTAATCATTTCTTGGTTGTTTTGGGTTTTTTATTTGTTTTGTTTTTTTGATGTGTGGGTTTTTTAATCTTAAACTAATTAAGTTTGATTTATTTCTGGTCACTTTTGTAATTGAATGTACCTGGGTAGAATGAGATTTTAAGAAATGTAAGACAGACGAGGGCAAAAGGATGAAAGGACTTTGACCCAATACATCATTTCAGTCATATCCCACTTTTAATCTTTTCTACTCTTGCAAGCAAGAAATATATCCTAAAATACAAAACGAGGTACGCATTCAAGGCTCTGTTACAATTCCCAATATCACAGAATTGTAGGGGTAGGAAGGGACCACAAAAAGAGCAACCTTGCCTCTCTTCCCACATGTGACTTACCAGCATTGTGACAGCTTGTGGGTGGCAGTGGTGGTGGAACTCAGCCATCGCCTTGGAGGAACAGTGAAAAGGAAGGAGCAGTGGAGACCTTGGGTCCTAAACCAGGAGCCAGACTGTGGACTATTAACCTGGTTGCCACAATCCACCTTCTTGCTGGGATCAGATTGTTGTGCTTCCCTCTAGCCACCTTCCACCATTGCTGTGCAAGTGTTGCCTGGTCCTAGCCTGCTGGTGCTGTGTGACCCATGGTGTCACCCAGGTGTGGGGATAATGCTCACATTATGCTTCCCTGGCGCACTGCAAGGAATCACTAGCTAGCACTGACCTCTCCGTTTTTTAGTCATCTTGTTGTTTAAGCCTTTGTAATCAGTGGACCTGTGTCTTAGCAAATCCCACATGTGCACCAATATTTGAAACCCAGAGGGCTGTAAAGAGTGAATTCCACTAACTCCTTTTAATGTGGTCTTCTGGCTGAGGTCAGGAATAATGCACTCCATCTAGAAAATGTTTTAAATGCTTTCCATGTTCATTGTGAAATAACAATGTCCTCTGATTAAAAAGACATATCAAAGCTAAAGGGGAGGGTAGCACAGCTTTCTCCAAAGAATGTTTCAATTAGATTTGAAATGGTATCAATAAGAGAAAAGAAATGACCCATGCACAGAGATTTTCCTCTCTGCCTGATCTCTTGCTGAGCCTTATGTAGTTACATACCCCAGAGAAACTTTCTTTCTTTAGAGCAGTCTGTGTTTGTGAGTGCGTAGGGCTGGGGGTGGGAGTCAGAGGTTACACCACACAGCAGCTGAGCCAGACACTGAACTCCTTTGCGGCACTTAAATGATTGATCTTTGCTATTTAAATGAGCTTCTAAAATTACCCATCTAACTTTTTAGAGGTAGCACAGCATGTTTTATTGTTAAAACAATAACTTTCTACAGAAAACATTTTTGTGTTGTTCTTTGTATCAGTGGAAAAAAAAATGCAAGTTACTAGCTTTGAATCAGCAGGGCTGGCGCAGAAGACTGTGGGAGCAATTATCACTGATCCTGCAAAAATACGGTGATCTGTCCCTTACCTTAAAACTGACCTGCACAAACAATGCATCAATCAGAAAGCAGATCCATCTATGTACTTGTCTGGCTCTCATTGCTATATGGCTCTGATCATCACAGTAGTTTGAAACCTTTCCTAATCCACCTACTGTCCCTCCTCTTTTCTCATTCATTTTGACAGTGATAACTGCTTGAGCCTTTCCTGTCATCATTTGCCCTTGACTCTGTGGAAGAGTTTGGAGATCTTTCAGAGGCTTGGTCTGTTGTCAGCATCAGACTATGGCAAGGAATTGGATGGTAACAATGCACAGAAAAGTCTGTGCTGTGGGTCTTGCTCTACAATTAATTCCTCTATTCTGCCTGAGAATTAACAATCCTGAATCTATCTAGGAGCATGTGCATCTGAAACTACACATTATATTGAATGGGTTTTAAAAATGTCTCCAGGAGCTAACCATCAATGGCAATGAATTGTGTTTGTGTGGAAATTATTACAGCTTATTAAAATATTTTCCTTTGCAGTATATCCTGCAATCCCGTAAGTCCACGTTTACTTAGAATCTTTACTTTTTTTTTAGATGACATTGCAGGTTATTGCTGTTTGATGCAGTTGGAGTTGGCGTTTTAAAATATTCATTTCAGATCAGAAGTGATGTATTTGCTTGAGACGTGAGTGGTTTATAACTGCCAGCATTGACTTTAAATTTAATGACACAAAGAATGTCACGTACATGTGACACAGTCATCATTTCCTTCATTGTAATGCAACTTTGTGGCACAGACGACATCATTTGTATGCGAGTTTCCATGCAAATAATGTCATTTGAATCCTTTTAACAGGAGATAATGACACAAAATTCCAGGAGAACAGGGAACAGGCCATGAAATAAGGACTTTCAAGTGACAAATGGCAAGTTACCTTCCTTATTTACATTTCTCTAATTTTTCTTCTTTTTCTTATTGCTCGAGGCCAGTTGGACCCAAAGGAACGGTCAGGCAGGGAATAAGAACTACAAACACCTTCATATCCCCATTAATACATAGTCTGCATAGAGGGGCACTCCCACTGGGCTGCACTCAAAAGTTGCTCTGATACTTTTGTTCCATTCAAAGTTTGTTGTTTTTCATTTTTTTGTTTTTTAAAAAAAACTTTTCACCTTTCATAATAGAAATGTCACCATCACCCAATACAGCAGGCCCTACAGATACAGCTGCAATCCCAACCCACCTGGAGGAGATAAGAACCTCCGTAAGCAATAGTTCTCTTTGTCCTGCCTTTATCTCATCCTTCACAGATGAGATATAGCCAGATATCTTGGGCCTCTCTAACAGCTTCTCCACCATCTTATCCCATTACTTTTCCCACAAAATGATTCCCACCCACCCTCACTTTATGCAGCCATTCTCCAGCTGCAGTGAAATGAAATCTTGGCCCCTCCAGATAGCAGGGCTTTCCTGCTCACCTTGGAAAGTCCCATAGCCTACAGGAAGTCACACATGGATAAATTAATGCAATGCATCCCAGCACTCTCTGTGCCATGTTGCTATCATGCCTAGGATTGATGCATAGGCAGTGCCTTTTGGATAGACTGCATTCATTTAGTCCAAGTTTATTGATTCAAGTGTGTCTCTTTATTTCTGAGTGAATTGAAGTGCACCATTAACTGAATGGAAAAAATAACACATGTAAGAACAGCTTTTTTTCCTTGTGTAATTTTACCAGCTTTAAGCATGGTGGTTTGTAGCTAATACTAGTGAATAGAACTATTTTGGATTTTTTTCTCCACCCACCTCCCCCTTTAATTTTTGCACACATCACTTTCTAACCTTAGCAGTCTTGAGCAGAAGGCTGGTTATGTTGCCTTTCTTCAGCTCTGCATCCTGAGATGGGTTTTGACACAAGGAATCAAACAGTTGCTCTATCATGCTCTGCACAATGTTTCCAGAGGTCCTTGATGTGTCAGTGCCTGGAACATAAGAACAGGTGGCTTCTCTTTTTTTTTCCAGTAGTTGTGTGTTTAAACACTGCTCTCCTCTATGGATGAATATATTCTCAATAAGGAGTTGCATTAGGGCTCAACATGGCAAGTCTCTGCATCTGATTTGCATAGCTTTCCAGCACAAAAACTAGCTTTCCCTGTGGAAAGGGAAGGGGTCAGAGGATTACATGGGAAAGACCATTATTCACAAAAACAGGTTTGTCTGTTATGTCATGTTTTTCACAGCTTTAAGCTCCGAAATTTCAAACAGCAGAAACAGCCCTCTTGAAGTAGAAGACGAGGATCAGCACTGTATCTTCAAATGATGAGTGAGTAACTCCCTTCACTCTAAGAGTACCAGGACTGTCCCAAATTTGAAGACACTTTGAGTGTTTATATTCTGTTATTTTTGCTGATCTTTTCACATCCCCACAAGAAATGTGCCATGTCATCTGTGCTGTTTGGCTAGCTCCTTGTGGGGTGCTCACCATGTTCCTGTGTGGCTGGTCCTCCCTCTCTCTCACACCACACCTTCTGCGCAGCTAATATTTGAGCCACTGCCTATGTACCTATGTACCTACCAAGGTATCAAACATCACTAGTAACATCACAGTGGACAATGATAGACAAAAGCTTGATTCCTTGCGTCAAGTCCTGTCTCAGGAAGGAGATGCAAGAGAGCCAATGTAAGTCATGCTTGGGAGGAAATGACTGCAGCATACTGCAGTTTGTGTGTTGGAGGCTTCCAATTTTCTCACCAGATGCTCTATATCATTGGGCAGAAGAGCAAGGTGCAGCCTGTCGGTGCCTGATCTTGCTGTGTTAAACCAGTGGACTCTAAGCTCTGCAGCACATCTGCCTTGCTGTATGCTCCAAATCCCAGATATCCAGTTTAGAAATGTGTTAAGACTGGCGTGAACCCCTTTGGTCTGTTAATTTAGGTTTTCATCCTGGCAAGGTCATGGCTACGTGCAACCAGGAGCTAGGGTTGCTATCAGTACAGAGGCAACTTTAAAATATCTGACACACAAGGCCCCACAAGCACAATGACTTTAAATTAGAAACATATGAAAGGCACAGATTTCAAGGCAGAGCAGTGTAGTTCCAATTTTAGCTTGTAGCACTGAGGCAAGTGCTGTAAATTTTGAAATCTGTGTAACCTGTGAAACGCATCCATTTTTTGCTGCACAGATAACAGCGCAGAGCAGCTCATAGGCTCTGAACTACGGTAGTGTAAGGCAAGATGATCTTTGACCTACAAAAGTCTGAGAGCTTCCCCAGCTGCTGCCTGCCCCAGCCTATATGCATAGGTTTCTCACCAAAATGTAATTAAAAGTGCCCTTTTTGAGGTCCATATGAAACAGAGATATATGCTGCCTCTCAATTTTTTCCAGACTTTAGGGTCAGACGGTGACCAGACACGCAAGTAACAGTCAAATTATACAGGAAGTTGTCAAAAGGGTCCTAGCACAGGCAGAAAGGACTTTTGACCTTCTTAGGTGTCAAAGGTCTGGTTCAAGTTTCTTCATAGTAATCTGTAGCTATGGCAATGAAAATGGAGCCTTTGAGTGAATCAGTTTGTGGGTTTTGCTTTGAAAGTTTCTTTGACTTTCATATTTGAGTTGAATTTTAATTAAAAAAAAATTGCTTAAAGCTATAACCCAAGAAAGACTTTATTTACAATAGGAAAAGAGCTGAGGCTGACAGCTGTAAGGGTGGGTGCAGGAAAAGAAAAATGGGTAAAGAAAAAGCACAATGGTGTCTCCTCACACTAGAATCTAACCTAGATTTCTTTTTTCTTTGTCTCTTTCTCCTTCTCTCCTTTTGCCCAATTGCTTAAGGAGGAGGTTACCTGCCTCACACTTCCAAAGAACCTAAAAGTATTTTCAGACACACAAGTAGCCTGTGAGAAAATCAGTAGGATGTGCTGACGGTGTCTTCAAAGTCAGACAGAAAAAGAGAAGGCTAAAGGCAGATTGAAATGGTTTACAAAAAGCAAAAAAAGGATGGATTTTTTCCACCGTGGCCACTAATCATAATCATAGCCATTCTTCATTTTTGTTGTTGTCGTTGTAATAGTAGTTGTCTTGCAGATTCATTAATGCAAGCATAAGAAAAGATTAAGAGAGTTTGGATTATGACACAACTATCGATATTGGTGCTTGACAGCAACATTATCACCTCATTGATATAAATGCTGAGCATAGGTGATTTTAAAGGTGTAACTGATTAAAGGAACATAAATAGTGGTCCTGGCATGAATACTGTCAAGCATAAATCTGGGACATTGGCGTATTGTGTGAACCCAGCTTTTGACTGGCCTGAAACCTTCCATTTATGCCTCACTGAGAAGATACTTGTCACTACTCTTTTTTTTTTCCCCTTAACTGAGGACAACAAAAATATTTTTATCATTTTTAAATGCTGTCCCCCTGAATCTACCATATTTTACATTTTTCCTATTATTATTTTCTTTAAAAAAGGAGAAATGGTTTGTCAGTCTCATTATTGGTCAGCATAGTGGTGGAGAAAGCTCAAGAGAAGTTTGATGCTGCATGGGTTTTAATCAAGGAGATATTTGTCATTAGGCTACCACATGTCCAATTTTAATGTGATGACTGTTTTTTCTAGTCTTTCCTGGGAAATTTCCTAGTTATGGCTATTCGAGCATGTACAGATAAACTCAGTTGTGCAAGTATCCTGTGTACTATGCATCATGTCCTTGTCCCATTAAGTGCATTGAGTGCATGCAGATCCTTTCTGCAGCACGTTCCATTCAGTCTCAGATTTATCGATATCATTGTGCATAAATTTCCAAGAAAGAAATGTAAGACTGTGCTGTACAAAATGCATCCAGGCTTGTCTCCACAGCTTTCACTCACCTCCAGCCAAAAGATCAGATACAAGGGGAGAGCTTCAGTGAATGTGGGTGGGAATGGCAGGGACAGCATGGAACACCCTACGCCCTCCCTCCCTCACAGCTTGGACTCAGCTGCTGCTTGCCAAGGCTGAAGACCAGAGATATCCACAAGATATATTGCATAATGGTGTGGAAAGGAAGCATTCAGTGTCTGGGTGGTAATAGTATCCATCCTTGTAGAAATGATTCTACATCTGCTCTTGGATTCTCTTTCACCTTAGTAGATACAGGCACAGAGACCCACACTTCCATCCATAACATGCCTGAGCTGATAGGGCAGAAGCAGAGGTTAGGAGGATAGTTTTCTGTGAAATCATCATCCAAAGCTGTCCAAAAATATAACGGGACCTGTTCTTTATTTCCCATTGCTTTTAAGATTGGGTTATGGTCCTACTGTTTATCACATTCATCCTCCAAAGATAGCCAAACAATTGAATCAGACATCCAGATTACAACAAATAGTGGAAACTGCAATATCCGTGTACTGTGTGGAACAGAGGAAATGGTATTCCTAAGATCACTAGTCCTAATAAGAGGGAAAATGTTATCTTAAAGTAACGTATACACACACTATGTTCTTTACAGTGCAAACATGCTGTTGGCTATCTAAACAAACTCAGTTTGGTTCCATGTAAAGACTCGGTAGCTATTTTCCACTTATACTTTACAATACCTTTTGTTTGAAGCTCTCCTGACATCCTGTCATTGAAAATGAAATTATGTTCCCTACGTACCCTGGAATAGTAACTGTTATTCCCTTTTTGCATATAGAGTATTGGCTTCTGACCTCCATTATATATACACCACAACACTTGAGTGATTTTTGAGGAGTGAGGGACCCAGTAGTGATGGAGACTGGTAAGTAATGGGCTCTAGTAAGGCAAAGGGTGAACCAAAAATACTTTTCGTGTTACATTTTCTCAGCTAAACAGGAATACTGTGTCTGTGTCCCAAATATAATTTGCCTTGGAAGACACCATAAATTAGAGAAAGGTAGAAAATAACTTGATTAAAAACTAAGAGCATTAAGAAGGGGTTTTTTCCAATCATAACTAGCAAGATCTTCCAGCAATGTTCCATCAAAAGAAAGGAAGAATAGAACAGTGAAACTGTCACACTCCCTTACATGTTCTCTCAAATCCAGAATATCTTTCTATTACAGAACTCACTTGGGATACTGGAGGCTCATGCTGAGATCTCCTTGGTGCCTCGGTACACTGATTTTAATCTAGATCACTTTGGTGAATAATCATTGTGTTACAAGTTATTGTAGGGCAAATTTCTGAAATCTTCCCCCCACAAATTCTGTCCCAAAGAAGAGAAACCTTTTTGCCCTATTAGTATTTTGGGAGTGCAGAAGACAGAATACTGGAAAATTCCTGACCAGATCCACTTTAAAAGTTTGAGAATATTTTGAAACAAATAAAAAAAAAATACAGCACCATTCACATCTAAAAATCAAAGGATAACCTCTGAAAATCATAGAATACAGAAAAGAAAAGAAACACAGAAAGAAACACTCGGTGGTTAAAATCTTAGATTAATGGTTTTGTAGACTGGATCTGTGTTTTTAAAAAGATTTTTCCCTCACTTTCTATTTTGTTCAAGTAATCACTGAATATGAAAAAAAGGAAATTTAAAGTATAATGCATAACTAGTATCTGACTATAGAGTTTTGATTCAGTGAATTAATTTCTGCTTTTATTTAGACATCATTCTTGACTTGTATTTCCAATGCAAGATGTGGCCTGATGCTTTTCAGACTTCAACTGGAGATATCTCGATCAAGGTGTGGAAATTGCATTATGATAACTTTAGATTGAGAGGATTCTCAGAACTCTTACATTTCTCTGTCTTCTATTTTTTTCCTCCAAATTTTAGAAACAAGCCAAATGTAAAATCCCTATGGTTTTAGTAATTGATAATATCAACATGATTATATAGATTTGGATGGAAATTCACTGTATTTGTATTTTTAATTCTTGGTTCTTCTGAGTTATGAGATCCCAATATTTTTTCCATTGAAAGAAGTTGTCTGTAGTTGACAGGTTGGAAGGATGGTACCTGTTTTAGATCAGGAAGGAAATTAGTGAGAGAAAGAAAAAGCCAAGATTGTCTTTTTTCTTTTTTCCTCTTTCTTTCCATGTACAGTGGCTAATTGAAGTTTTGGCAGGCATTGTGTGATGGGACAGACCTTATTTAGAGTGCCCCAAACAGCCTTCCACTAAGCAAACATTCGTCGGGCTTCAAGGAAATATTTGTGCTCCTTGTGCCAAAATAGAGCTCTGATCTAATTCAACGATTCAGAGGTACTAAACAGTGTTTGGCTTAGTGGATTTGTCCGCTGCTGTTTTGCAGATAGAGAGCTGTAAAGTGCAACCTAAGCTGTTCCAACTGCAAGGATCATCCTTTGAATGAATGGTTAAACCCAAACATACAGCGATTAGAGCCAGGCAGTGATCCCAATTCCTCAAAGTATCGATTTTGCAGCTTGAGGAGTAGAGGTGATAGTATGTATAATTTCTGTAAGTTAGAGAAGATAGGAAGACTTATATTTTCAAACTCAGCTTCAGAAATGCCTGCCTGTTTGTTAACATTTATTATTAAGAATACGTGATTTGCATCAAGCATGAGTGTATACAAATTGTAAGCTCCCAACTGCCTGATTTCAGCGAAATGGGCAAGAAGGGCACAATTTAAAATAAAATCTCAATTCACAGTTTTCATCTGAATCCTGACAAAATCAAACAGGGCACCTTGCAGTCCTCTTGGTTTGATTGATGCTCTGAATGTGCAGAAGGATTCATTTAAAAAGAGGTGTCATGTTAAGAAGAGACAGGTAGACAGGCATTAAAACTGAGGGGAAAAAAAGGATTTCTGGCATTGCTCCAAATTTCCTCAGTTGATTTTACTCTTTCTTTTTTTTTTATTAACAGTTATTTATATATAAAAGTTAAAAGTGGTTCAACAGTGTAGATTTGATTCTGAACAAGTGCTTTCAGTGGGAGCAAACTTAGGTACTTTGGGACATATCAAAATCCCACTGAAGAAATCTGAAAATATTGGCTTTGGTGGGTAAAGGATCAGCTAGGTCTGATTAATTTTTGCACAGTGCATGTCCAAGGTCAGTGTCTTTCTCTGCATCAACCAGTTAATAACACTCACATTATATAATATCTAAGCATGTTTTCACTATCTTCTTACAGTGCAGCTTAGATTTACTTTATTTTTCATTTCTTTTACCATCCTTATGATTTTTTTCTCCATTCTTATTAGAACAAGAACTATATTTTCCAAGACTCATACAGGAAGCAGTTGGTAATATCTGACCACAGTAACTTGGGAAGGACCACTCATATCCCAGCAGAGCTGTCAGATATATCTGACCTTCCCCACTTAATAGGAATGTACTTTTGATCAGTTCTCATTGTTTCAATCAGGAGTGTAAAACTGTGATGAAAATGAATGTCTTTTTTTTTTTTTAAGGGGAGGTAGTAAAAGAGCTGTTAAAGTGATACCTATCAGGAAAAGGGAAAAGACTGTGGTTAACAATCAATAGACTCATGTTCAAGTTTGCAGTAGCTAACTTCAGTAGTATACTTCAGTAGTATAGTATACTTCAGTCCTCAGTGCCAGTTCAGATCCTCCTCTCTCCTTGCTAAGGCCTTGTTTTGAGAGTTAAAGTGGATCACTAAAAGGCTTTAGTGAGAATACGTTAGTTTAATCTATAAGAAATCTGTGTGGCTGTTTTTATTCAGAAGCAGTCTGTGTTTTACTCAGCTTCGTGCTTTATTGAGGTAGATGTGTGACCTTAGCCAATAGGTTGTGCCTTTGTGTATCTAGGTAATCTTGAAAAAATAATGAATATCTAAGGGTTAACTGAGAGCTGCAAAGTTTTGTACAGGTCTTGACTGATTAAATTTGGTTGTTACTATTAAAATAATCTGACCTTGTAAAGTCTTCAGATACAGGCTACAGAGCTCTTAATCTTCCCAGAGTCTCTTTGCTCATCATAAAATTTTTCTCTCATTCCTACTGATGGTGTTGTAGATTATGAAAAAAATCTATGTTGATATTTATATAATCACGTTGAAGAAAACCTTTTTCTTGCAGCAGTAACTTCCAGTTACTTAAACTTTCTTTTCTCTGACAGAGATACTCCCTACCAAATCTCTTTTTCTGGCTTTCTGCAAATTCTACCTTGTCCTCCTTCCAGTTCTCTTCTTCTGTTCTTCTACACTATTTCTTTCCCTCCTGTCTGCATTTCTTCATTAACTTTTATTTGCCTAAAAAAAAAATCACGTTTTAATAGGAGTTGGGATCCACCCAAATGTGATTTTTAATACTTCCAAAGTGTTTTACCAAAGTGTCTAATCTTCTTTTACTAGGAACTATATGTACTTGTTTCAGTTCCTGGACAGTGAGATCAGGTTTAAGGACCATATGTTGAATGCAGTCACAAGTTATGTGTTTGATGTGGACATGAGTAACTTGAGGCAGATATGACGAATGTGATTTTAGCCAAATTTAGCCAATTCCATGCCTAAGGGACTTCCAATGTAGGTTGCCACTCCTATGTTTCACTCCCACATCGAGCTGCCTATGAGTGGAGAGTCGTGTTGGCATGGGATTGGTTTGGAGAGGGCAGCAACAGCAGGAAAACACTTTATCTCCCTCTGATCACAGAGTGTGGTATATAGAGTAAGATGGACAATGGGGGAAGCACTTCTCCTCAAACAGAGGACATGCCAGGCATGCGGGTCATATCAGGGGGACCAATGAACCTTTTAGTTTCTATAAATCGTTTCCCATCCTGTCTCCACAGCAGTCAAAGAATCATAGAATTGTAGAATTGCTCAGGTTGGAAAAGACCTTCAAGATCATCAAGTCCAACTGCAACCTAACCATACTACCCTGAACTCTAACAACCCACCACTAAATCATGTCCCTGAGCACCACATCCAAAAGGTTTTTAAACACATTCAGGGATGGTAACTCAACCACCTCCCTGGGGAGCCTATTCCAGTGCTTAACAACCCTTTCAATAAAGAAGTTTTTCCTGATATCCAACCTAAGCCTCCCCGACACAACTTGAGGCCATTTCCCCTTGTCCTGTCACCAGTGAGAAGAGACCAACCTTGCTCTCACTGTAATCACCTTTCAGGTATTTGAAGAGAGCAATAAGGTCTCCCCTCAGCCTCCTCTTCCCCAGACTAAACAGCCCCAGTTCCTTTAGTCGCTCCTTGTAGGGCACATTCTCCAAGCCCTCCACAAGACTTCTTGCCCTTCTTTAGACCTGCTCCAGCACCAAAATGTCCTTTCTGTATTGAGGTGCCCAAAACTGAACACAGTCCTTGAGGTGGGGCCTTACCAGTGAGGGGGCAGGACTACTTCCCTAGTCCTGCTCACCACACCATTGCTGATATAAGCTGGGATGCCACTGGCCTTCTTGGCTACCTGGGCACATTGCTGGCTCATATTCAGCTGACTGTCCATCAGTACACCAAGGTCTCTCTCTGTCAGGTAGCTTTCCAGCCACTCCTCCCGAAGACTGTAGGGTTGCCTGGGGTTGTTGTTACCAAAATGTAGGACCCGACACTTGCCCTTATAGAAACTCATATGATTTACCTTGGCCCATGGATCCAGTCTATCCAGGTCCCTCTGTAGTGCCTTTCTACCCTCTCGCAAATCAACACTCCCTCCCAACTTGGTGTCGTCTGCAAACTTACTGAGGGTACACTCAATCCCCTCATCAAGATAATTGATAAAGTTGTTGAATAGGAGTGGCCCCAGTACTGTGGGGGACACCACTCATGACTGACCGCCAACTGGATTTAAATCCATTGACCACAACTCTTTGGGCCCGGCCATCCAGCCAGTGTTTCACCCAGCAGACTGTATACTCATCCAAACCATGGTCAGCCAGCTTCTCCATGAGGATGCTATGGGGGAGAGTATCAAAGGATTTACTGAAGTCCAGGTAGACCACATTGACAGCCTTACCTTCATCCACTAAACGGGTCACCATGTCACAGAACGAAGTCAGGTTTGTCAAGCAGGATCTACCATTCAAGAACCCATGCTGACTGGTCTGATCCCCTGTTTGACCATTAATTGATCCATGATGGCTCCCGAGATTATCTGTTCCACAACCTTCCCTGGGACAGAGGTGAGACTGATAGGCCTGTAACTACTGGGATCATCTTTCCGGCCCTTTTTGAAGATGGGTGTCACATTTGCCAGTTTCCAGTCCACCGGGATGTCCCTGGTTAGCCAGGACTGTCGAAGGATGATGGAGAGTGGCTTGGCAACCACATCTGCCAACTCCCTCTGCACTCGAGGGTGCAGTCCATCTGGACCCATGGACCTGTGGGTGCCCAGCTTTCGGAGCAGGTCCAAAACCATCTCATCATGGATTATGAAGGGCCTGTTCTGTTCCCCGTCCCTATCTACCAGCACAAGGAACTATGTGCCACCAGAGCAACTAGTCTTACTATTAAAGACTGAGGCAAAGAAGGCATTAAGTACCTCAGCCTTATCCTGATCCTTGGTCACCGTGTTGCCCTCAGCGTCCAACAAGGGATGGAGATTCTCCCTAGCCCTCTTCTTACTGTTAATGTATTTATAGAAATATTTATTGTTGTCTTTCACCTTAGTGGCCAAGTTCAGTTCTAGCTGGGCTTTGGCCTTTCTAATTTTCTCCCCGCACAGCTTCACTACATACTTGAAATTGTCATAAGTTGCCTGCCCCCTCTTTCAAAGACAATGAACCTTCCTTTTGTTCCTGAGTTCCAGCCAAAGGTCTCTGTTCAGCCAAACCGGTCTCCTACCTCATTGGCTCGTCTTCCATGACTTGGGGATGGTCAGCTCCTGCACCTTTAAAATAATTTCTTTAAAGTATTCCAAGCCTTCCTGGGCTCCCATGCCCTCCAGAACTACCTCCCAAGAGACTCTCTCAGCCATGGTCCAAAACAGACCAAAGCCTGTGCTCCAGAAGTCTAAGGTGGCAGTTCTGCTGACTCCCCTCTGTGGTTCAACAAGGATCAAGACATCTGTCATTTTGTGATCACTTTGCCCCAGACAGCCTCCAACCTTTATATCCCTCACAAGACCTTCCCTGTTAACGAACAGCAGGTCCAGGATTTTGTTTCCCCTTGTTGGCTCCTTTACCAACTTTGTCAGGAAGTTATCTCCCGCACATTCCAGGAACCTCAGGGACTGTTGGCATTCTGCTATATTATAATTCCAGCAGATTTCTGGGAAGTCCCCCACAAGAACAAGGGGCAGAGACCTCGAGACCTCACCCAACTGTCTATAAAAGTATCTTATCCACCTCTTCATCCTGGTTGGGTGGCCTGCAGCAGACTCCCATGTCAGTCTTATTGGCCTTTGCTTATATTCTGACCCATAAGTTCTCAGCCCTATCATCACTATCATTAATTTCCATAAGTTCACTTTCTTTCTTAACATAGAGGGCTATAGCACTGCCTTTCTTGCCTTGCCTATCTCTCTTGAAAAGTTGGTAGCCATTGATCACAGCACTCCAGCTGTGTGAGTCATCCCACCATGTTTCTGTGATGGCAACTATGTCATAGTTTTCTGACTGCACAATGGCCTCCAGCTCCTCCTGTTTGTTACCCATGCTGCATGTGTTAGTGTAAATGCAGCTGAGCTGGGCCACCTTTTGAGTGGAAGGAGCTCTAATACCCTCTTTACCATGCTCAAGTGTTTCCGTAGACACCAACCTCACACCAACCCATGTTTTTCCTGCAAAAAGGTGTGTCAGCCTCCTCCTTCACCAAGACACAAGACTGTGGGATCTTACTAGCACATCCCCCTCCCACAAGCACAGGCATGTTTCATGCAGGCTCCTTTCTAGTGACCCCAGTTTCACCCCCAACCCCCTTCATACCTAGTTTAAGGCTCTATCAATGAACTTTCCCAATTCCCATCATAAAAACTCTTCTGGTTGCCCGCAGGGCTGGTCTCATGTAAATTGAGCCAAGGTCAAAAAACCCAAACCTCTGCCAGGCACACCAGGTTCGGAGCCAAGTATCAATCCATTGGCCCATTGTGTTTAGTCCCTCATTATTCCCTACAACTGGAGGGATACAGAAGAACACGACTTGTGCTCCTGACCCCTTGACCAGTTGCCCCAATGCTCTGAAGTCTTTCTTCATAGACCTTAGGGAAGTTCTTCCTATTTCATCACTGCTTACCTGAAATAACAATAGGAGATAATAATCTGAGGGCCTTGAACATTCCATGAATAATTCAGACTCTTCACGTTTAATATTCATCCGTATAACCTCAGTTGTCACTCACCAAGGGCCACTGTTTGCTACCCATGTCCAATTTTACTTGTTCATGAATCGTTCCTTCACATCTTTATTAAATGGTCACAAGTGGAAAGATGCATATGACCTCTTTTTCCAGCTCAGTTCCCAAGCTGGAGATTACTGCATCAAGTCACGGGAAGTATGATTTGGTGTGTGTTCATTCTCCAGCCATGAGAGTATACAAAATCTGTTTTCAGAAACCTCACATTAAATGTGGCAGTGAACATTTATATATCATGTGCAGCCTTCATGTTAATTCACTGTCCTCATGGCTCTCTGGAAAGAAATTTTTGGAAAACTAGCTCAATGGAGAGAACTGGCTTAATCCTTCAGGTTTGCAAACTGATCTTTCTGGTTTAGCAGACAGCTTTCTTGTTAGTATCCCCAAAGCAGTTCTTCCCGGAAAACCAGGACAGAATTCGTAATGTTACAAATGAAGATTTGCGCAAGAATGTGGACATTAGGCTTTTTCATTAAGAAATAAGATGAAGATACATCAAAACAACAAACTGTGATTACAAGAGCAAATCTGTCAGTCACTGAATTTTAAAACTATAGTCAGGCCAGATTGTAGGCATGGTTTGGTCCAAAAGTTTCTTTTTCTCCCCCCATGGCCTCTTTCTTAGACATCAAGATGTTGCCATTTCCCTTATGAACATATAATTTCCAGTTCTCATGTACTAATAAATACTGCTTCCCAAATTAGTGAAGTTGATGTAACCATCCAGATGTTTATTTTCATCTGAAATTGATAATCCTAAGTTGATCCAAGGTAAGTAGAAACTGAGACTGCAGAATTCCTGGTGTTGATTGTGAGGTTCATCCATGAGCCTGCTGTGGCAGATGGGGCAGACCATGAAAAAACAAAGGTGTGTATTGAGAGTCTCATCATTACATTGATCTAGAGATCCCAGAGTATTTCCTCAGTGACCATTTACAAGAGATATACACAAATGGACTCGCTGAATTGCTCCTACTGAGTTGAATGTGAATGAGAAACAACGAAAAGAGAGATATAATCTTGCTGAGACAATAGCTAGCTCAAATAACAAATATAATTAAAACAAACAAACAAAAAAAACCCCAGCTTTTACAATTGCATGAATTTTCATCCCAAACTCTATCCCAGGCAAGTTGGGAATCCTCACTAACAGTTCGTTATGGCATTTAAAAGACAGTAGACAATATTGATGAGTAGGTAAGTGTACTCAGAACAAGTTTACAGCTGCAATATATCATAACAACGCAGTGTTGAAGGCAGGACAGGATTTGCCTCCCATTCCTGCAGTGAGAAACCTCATGTGAAAATACTACAAGAAATGGTGATTCTGCAGCCTTAGACTTACTTCTTTCACTTCCACTCCCTGCTAGAAATAGCAAGTCCAGGAGTTCACAAAAAAGGCAGAGACAACAGAGAGAAAAGTCTGACTGAACTTCCAAAAAAGTGATTTTGTTGGATATGCTTCCAAACTATGAGCAAAAAATTTGCACTGAGTTGGTCCTTCTGTTGTCTGGACTCTAAATTTAATTGAGATGTATGTGAGTGGGATAGAGTGAGAACGGAAATCTTAGTGCACTGAAGCCTGCTCTCAGAAACAGCGAGCTGTGTAAAGGGATCCCTGTAGTAAAGATTAAGTGTACACAGTATATTACCTTTTTTCTTTCTTTCCTTTTTTTTTTTTTTTTTTTTTTTTTTTTTTTTTTTTTTTTTACAAAAAGAAGAAAGGAGAAAAGAAAAAAAAATGTTGGGAAAGTTTAAAAGTATGACCTCTAGAACCAGACATGCTGAGACTGGGCAATATTGAAGCCAGAAACAGAAGGGGTTGGATAAAAGGCTTTGTGATATGAATCTCTGTCTCTCCTGCCCTCAGCAGAAAGGCTTAAATATCTACTTCTTGGACAAACAGATCAATACAAGCTTTTTAACATCTTCAATGAGAGCTCATTAATGCTCTCATGGTGTCCTCTTTTGTGCCCTGGTGACCTGGTGGGAGCCAGGGAAACTGAACTGCAGCTTGCTAATTATCACAGGAATAACACTTCATATCATCTCCTAGTGAAATGTGAATTGTTTTCCTAATTATTCAGGACAGCAGCCAGTGAAAGTGCAAACTAATTGAAAAGACATTATGATTTATTTGAGTATGTGAGATTGGACCTATTAGTTTGGGTTAAATGTTAACCAATAGAATTTTTGCTATTACTTTGAAAAGCTGAATGCCAGTAAAGCACAAGAACAGAAAACTGCATTTCCAACAATAAGTTCTTCATTATAACTAGTTTATGAATTTTCTTTTGCCATTGGAAACATCTGAATGTTTCCCCTTATCATTCTGGTGTTAAGACTGGGTTCAGGTTCTTGAAATCTGTGAGGATCTGAGAAAGAGGGTTGGGATATAAGGTGATGAATTTTGTTAAGGCAAATCATGAGAGAAGTGCATATTAAATGATTGATACACTGAATAACAGATTAATAACATGATTTAAAAATATAGGTGGAATTTTATATATCCTCTTCTATGTACAAACTGATTAAATTGTGTCTTTTTACATGAGTTTTAGACTACATCACAGTTTAAGAATTAAGTTCCTCAGTAAAGAAGGGGCAAAATAACCTTTCAATCCAAAATATTTTTCCTTCAAATAGAAAAAGTACAACACACACAAAAATAAAAGATTATCAGAGTAAGAATATCTAAGGTGAAATAACCTATGAGGTTACTTGCTGCACACATTCAAACTGACCTGTTTGATTGAACTCTTGCATGAAAGGGAAAGAAAAGAGGCATTCAGGCCTTTTAAATGAAGTTGCATCTTCCATAAACACTGAAAATTAGATAATAAAACCAGCTTGTGTCTGATTTTTGGTCCTGGAAAACTGGAATACTCATAATCATTCACTGTTTGGGAGAATTGAAGCTTTTAGTTGAAAATGGATATTTAAGTTATGTAAGATATTTTGTCTTTCAAGCATCTGTCTCAAGCAGATCATTATTATCAGTCTAGGTTACCACAGTGCAAAGCTACTACCACTACTGTGTAACACTGTAGTAGTAACACTGTACTCATGGAACTGAGAAAGTTCTTTTCATCTTCACAAATAGTTTGTAATTTTTGGGGTGGCCCATGTTAGCCTAGGCATATGATAGCTAATCATGACACAATGCAAAGATACCAGAATGCACAGTTTTAAATCAAAATAAAAATGTAGGGGAAAACAAATGAAACAGCTACAACAAAAACGCTGTTCTAATCTATTTTAGTCACACTTTATAATCCTGTTTTTAGTTCAAGATTTTAATTATATAATATAATATATAATACATATTTTCATCATTTCTTATATTCTGACATATTAATTAAGGATGATCTAATTCAATTCCTGTGGCACTACTGGCCTATCCTGTACAAATATTTTCCTGTTTTTGTACAAATATAAAAATGAAGAGGAAGGTAAAGGCAACACCTCACTTTTCTGCCTTCACACTGCAATTCCATGTCCTTGAAATAGCAGGCTAATTATTTTATAAAGTGATAGTTTCCCCCATCCATACAGTGCTTGGTGGCACTAACACTTAATAAAAAATATATGGGAAAACAGCAGTCTCCAGAAGGTTCCTGGGCTGAAATGTGTGTCTGTTTCTGATGGAAAAGCCATGAAAACAAGGTGAAATGCCTCACAATTATGACTACACATGGCCTCTGTCAGCATTATGTACTCTTTGAAAACTTTATATGTATTAAGTAAGGTCTGCAAACTCCTATGTCTTTCCAACTAGAAGGCCTCAAGTTGAGATTGAAGTAGATAGCTAAACAACTTGATTTCTATTGCTTTTGTCATAATGGTTTTAATCTTTCTACCAGGAGCCCAAAGTATGGCAGGTTCAGAATGCACAGGTGAATGTCAGCAATAACTAATACAATGGTATGATAGTAAAGAGTGCTCAAGCTTCAGTCAAACAAGTATCAGAGGCAACACTGGCACCCATAGATGATAGGCCTCAACAATCAAGGTGCCTAGCACCAAATCCAGCCACTTGAGACTGCAGCTGAGGTGAGGAGGTTACCACAGAAGGTCAGACATGCTTCACATTGCAAGGTAAGATCTGAGCTCAGACTCACGCCATAGAGCTGGCAACATGCACTCCTAATAACAACCTGAGTACAAAGTTCAGTCTGTGTGTGCACCAGTTTCTCTGATTTCTGCATTGAGGAGGAAGGGAGGGGAGAAGGGTGCTGACTTCCTCTTTTGTCAGTTATCCACCCCTATTTCTGCTGCGGTTTGTGTCAAGCTAAATGCATGCTGAGTCCAGATCCAAACACCTCAAAATGCACTGACTAATGAGGGATACAGAGCAGTGTGGAAATTAAAAACAAAAATACTCTGACAGGCACTGAAGTGAGCAACAAGGTTCACACAAACACTAACATATGCACTCCAGGGAGAGAGAAGAATATCCTTGGACTCTTCGGTACCAGCAGGTGAATTATTGTCTGTAGAAGTTGCTCAGGTATCATTAACATATACCTGATAAGTATGGCAGTGGGATCTCAAGGTCTCCACTGTAATCCCGCCTTTTCCTTTTAATTCAAAGGAAAGTGTTGTACCTTCAAGCGATGCAGACATGCAAAAATCATTTAGCCATCCCCTGTTCCTGTCAAAGGGACATGAGCTGGTTGTGAATCATTCCCTCAAGAAATCTTGGCAATCTTGACTATTTTTGAATTTCTTAATATATTTTGATTTAAAGCCTAAATTAGACTTAAGCCACTGATAGTGTGTCTTGAACCACTTTTGAAAATAAATGAGATATGCTGATGCTGAAATCTTGGTAAAAGGGGATTAAGAAGACTAGGCTGCTTTCCACCCCAGTGGCTTTGCGTTACTATTAAGAGGGACGGATTAATATCAGATTTCTGGTATCCGGTTCCTCAGTGATACTACTTAATTATCCAGATAAGTGATCAGAGTCAAAGCATGAGTGGCAGCATAAATATAAAGAACATCATCTTTTTTTCTTCCTTAAAAAATGTGTATATTAGTTCTAATATCATAAAAATACATTTTTAAAGTACTCATTAAAGTTTAAATTTAAAGTAGTTTTTAGGTACTCAATTTGGTTAGTCATCCTTTAAAAAGGGAAGTAGCAATTTATTTATTCATTAACAGGCACAGCCAAGTGGCTCATGCTGAAAGACTTCCAACAACACTGGCCTACTTGTCCTTGTATTAAGCAGTTTCTCCCACTCGTTTCTCCCCAGCAGATTATTCCATATTCTTCCTTTTCACTTTCAAGGCCCTGTTGCAGAGACCTCACCTTGTTGTAGGGGTGGGCTGCTGAGCTTTCCCTGACTCATATCAGAGGCTGAAAACATCTGGTCTCCCTGCTCAAGCTGTAGAGGAGAGGACCTCGAATTCCCAGGTTGCTTCTGAGCACTGATCTTCTTTATAGCTCTGGTCTGTGCAAACTGGCAATTTTATACAGTAGTACACTTGATACATAAATGAATGTGAATGCATTTATGTGACAACCTCTTGGCTTTCAGTGTAGACAAGTACTTGCGTTGATTAGGATCCTAACATGGGAGAAAAAGATTCGGCACTTAGAGTTGATTCAAATAGAATCAGTTTGGTTGTGTGGTTTTTTTTTATTCCTTAAGAAGTTCTTTGTTCAAGAATCTCATGTTGATGTCAGACGATGAGATAAGATGATTTTAGCAAAGACTTCCTACCGAAAGGCTTTTGTGATCTATGCTTGGGCTTCCTAAATTGCCATCAGAGCAGGATTTCCACACATCCTGAAGGTAAAAGGTGGAAATTTCTATTGGGAGAGAATTATTTCTTCAGTACCCTAAGGGCATGAAGGATAAAAGATTCTTGCTGGGATTGTTCCTTCATTCCTTATGAAGCAGAAAAGAGAATAAGATGTCCGTATTCATCAGGCTTTAAAAAAAAAAAAAAAAATAGACATTTTGTCCAACGGAAGGAAAAATCAAAACTTAAACACACAATAGTCAGCCAACTCTGAATAGAACTTAAATCGTGAGCTAAAGCTCCATTTGTTCCCCTGAATGCACAAATTTCTTCAGCCATATATATTTTAGACCTCATTTGTACCTATAAAACTTACCATGCCTGTGCTATGCATTGTAGTGCACACCAACCAGAATACAGATAGCTTTTACACCACAAAACAAATGTTTATGTTTCCTTTCCCAGTGTTCTGTATTTCAGTCACTCATTCCATCTACTGCAACTTCCTCATAGTCCTTCCCTTCAGCTTACCAAGAAGCTGGAGAAATCAAGATGCAGTTCAAATTCCCATTTTACTCCGCCATTGCAAGTAAATAGCAAAGCATACAGTGCTAATGGAAACCACTGACTCAGTAAACCTACTGCCTTGTTTTTCTGTCTTTTCTAAGTAGGGTGCTGAAACTGTAGATGACTTGCAGATACAAAAGGGAATTGAAAATTGTGGACATGAAAACTCCATATATTATGATAGAAGTCTAGACGTAACCCAAACAGTTTTTCAATTTGTTCTGTAGGTGGGGAGACTATATGGCAATGACTCAGATTCAGGGAGGAAAGACTCATCTTTCTGGTTCAAATCTGAGTGTGATGTGGGAGGAGGACTATTGCTATAGGTCTAGCACTTGCATTTCTGCAACTGAGACAAATTAGAGGCTAAAGAGAACATCTTTTATTGTGCTCAGAGTTTAGCATGAATTTGATGGTAACAGGCCAGATCAGTGTGTGCTCACTCTAGAAAATGGCAGGCCAACATGGCAGTAGGTCAAACTAACATAAAAAGCAAAATAAATACAGAAAGGTATGTCTTAGAAATTCTTGACGGTAGTCTATATGGGATAGTTTAGATAAGAAGAATCCTTTAGAATTTCTTCCTCACTTTTCCTTGACACCGTTTCCTACTCTTCTCCTGGAGAAGCTGGAAGCCCGTGGCTTGGACAGGTACACTCTTTGCTGGGTAAAGAACTGACTGGAGGGCTGGGCCCAAACTGTGGTGGTGAATGGAGTTAAATCCAGCTGGTGACCAGTCACAAGTGGTGTTCCCTCAGTATTGAAGCTTGTCCTGTTTAATATGTTTACTGATGACCTGCACTAAAGGATTGAGTGCAACCTCAGTTAAGTTTGCAGATGACACCAAGCTGGGAGGAAGCGCTGATCTGCATGGGGGTATAAAGGCCTTTCAGAGGGATATGGACAGGCTAGATCACTGGGCTGAGGCCAATGGGATGAAGTTCAACAAGACCAGGTGCCAGGTCCTGCACTTTGGCCACAATAACCCCAGGCAACGCTACATCCCTGGGGCAGACTGGCTGGAAGATTACACTGAAGAAATGGACGTGGGGGTGTTGGTAGATGCTTGGCTGAACACGGAGCAGCAGTGTGCCCAGATGGACAAGAAGGTCAATGGCATCCTGGCTTGTATCAGAAACAGTGTTGCCAGCAGGAATAGGAAAGTGATAGTTCTTCTGTACTCAGCACTGGTGAGGCAGCACCTTGAGTACTGTGTTCAGTTTTGGGCCCCTCGCTACAAGAAAAACATCGAGGCCCTGGAGCATGTCCAGAGAAGGGCAATGAAGCTGTGAGGGATCTGGAGCACAAGCCCTGTGAGGAGCAGCTGAGTTAATGGGGACTGTTCAGTCTGGAGAAGAGGAGGCTCAGGGGAGATCTTATAGCTCTACAACTACCTGAAAGGAGGTTGTGGTGAGGTGGGTGTCGGCCTCTTCACCAGCATAACTAGTGATAGGACTTGAGAGAATGGCCTCAAGTTATGCCAGAGGATGTTCACTTTGGATATTAGGAAAAAATTCTTCTCAAAAAGGGTGGTCAGGCACTGGAATGGGCTGCCCAGGGAGGTGTTTGAGACATCGTCCCTGAAAGTGTTCAAGAAATGTTTAGAAGTTGTGTTGAGAGACATGGTTTGGTGGGGTTATTTGTGGTAGGTGGATGGTTGGACTGGATGATCTTGTAGGTCTTTTCCAACCTTGCTAATTCTATGATTCTATGAAATGTTTAAATATTGTACTAATGAGCATGGTTTAATGGAGAAATATTGGTGGTCGGTGGACAGTTAGACTAGATGATCTTGGAAGTCTTTTCCAACCTTGGTGTTTCTATGATTCTATGATTCTGTGATAGGATTTTTCTCCAAGTTCCTTCTTAACAACGCTAAGTTCTTGTCAGAAAACAGAGGCCTCATCAGATAAGTTTAGTCAGCTGAAAGCCAAAGTTCTTTAAATTGTTGTCAGATGACACTCACTTGAGCTATACCATCCTAGCATGGTGTTATAGGCAGTTCTACTGTGGAAGGTGACATCATTTGAAGAGGACATGATTAGTCTTTGGACATCCTCAACCATTTAATCTTACTGTGTTCTCTAGTGGGACTGTTCATATGTTATAACTTAATTGCATCTAACTTCTATTCTCATTGCTTACCAGTATGTACTTTTCACATCCAATAAACCTGCTGTGCATTTTTTTTCTATAGATAAAGCAATATTATCTTACATTAAGATATCTGAACTTCAGTGTTAGGAAATTAGTATGGAAACTGAGAAATGTCTCTGTTCAATCCTGTTTATCTGTGCTCTTTCTGGATCTTATGTGATTCATCCTCATGAGGAAAGCACTGAACCTTTCCTAGATTTTCACAGATGCTGCAAAGGGTGATGTAACTGACCAGGACACTAAAAAGCTCACAGTGCACATTCTTCATTCTCAGAAGTAGAAGAGCATCTGATCCCTTGAGTATCTGTCCTTGGCTTCAACATAATCACAAGGCCATATGGCTTCATCACACTCCTGACTCATCTGCTAATGCCACTCCTTAACAAAATACAATAATAAATAATCAGAAAAATATTTTTAAAAATGAAGTATTGTTTGCAGCAAGAGTTCATGTACTTTTCTATTCATCAGCTGGCACAGTCTATTACTTGAGACAGATGGTAATATAGGTAAATCTTTCTTAGGATTGTAAAAAACCCTCATTGAGCTTAACTTGTAAACAGTGCCTTGCGAACTACTGGTCCACTCCCATCCTTTCTCCATTTGTTTTAACTTGAAACATTCTTACATGAGACCACAACACAGTCACTCAGGGTTCATCTCTGCTTGTCCTCATTGCCTTGGGAATCTTTAGACTCCCAGGAGGAGCCACCAAGCCCTGTAGTGTGTGACCAATGGGAGCACTCCCATGGCATCTCCCAGATGCATTCTCTCATCAATCTAGAAGGAATTGAGGTCCACTTCTGGGAATATTATGCTGCATAAGATATATGAAGAACATTAAGGGAGTTTGATTACCAGAAACTGTCTGATAGGAATAGTACGTAGTTCTGTGTCACCCAATTATCTTGCTTTTCATCTCATTTACTATGTTGTGCTGGCAAGGCTGTTCCTGGACCTGATGAAGTTTATCTCAGTTTTAGACATACCTGGAGACAGAAATGAACATTTGCTGTCTGAAAGATAAGCCAACTTAAACCACACTTCATTTAAATAAGAACAAGCAGAAAATGCATACAGATATGAATTGTGATATTTAAATTCTTTGGAATGAGCAAATTTAAGGAACAAACAAGAATTTTGTCAAATATATTGCCTTGGCCATTAAAATGGAACGTGAATATATAAATGTTTCCAGTGAGCATATTTTGTACCTGTAAGAAACTTAGATCTGACTTTACTAACAAAGTGTAAATTGACATTGATGTGCATATACACTGATATATTCATTACATATATACAAAATCAACACTAATAATATCACAAGTTTAAAACACAAACAGAAGGACTTACTCTTAAAGGCAGAGTCTGATCACAGAAGTAATCACCCAGAATCTGCCATTTGTGATTCAAAAAATTAAATGCATTACTTCTTCCTGAAAAGACTAATTACAAAAAAAAATTATTTCCCACATAATTTATGCAGTTGTTTCTTTCACTGATAATCTAACCAAGGCCAGGAAATAGAATAAACACTTTTGAGAAGTATAGCATAATTCATTTGCCAACTTCTTTTGAAATGTGTCCAAGTCGTCACAATATGTTTTTTGAACGGTTCCCAGTTTTGAGGGCTGTTAAAGTTTCAGCTAAGTATCAAGATTTACTTTCCATTCCAAAGCTTGTTTTATGTTATTTTCATTGTTTCTCTTGAAATATTTATTTATTTGTTTATTTTAATTTACACCAGTACACTATGGCAGCAGTTTAAAGCTGTTACAACTTCTGGAGAAAAGGCATTGTAAAGAGTTACCTGTTGGGGTTCCTTTATGGTGAACTCCAAGAAGAAAAAAAAAAAAAGAAACAAACAAACAAACAAACAAAAACAAGGCTCAGTGTGAATGTCTAATTTTAGTGGTGACAAGCCAAATTATACAAGCTCAAAAGCTGGAGTGTTCATAATGACTCTATTATCAGAAGTAGCAACGAGATTTGTGGTAGAGTCCATATTTCCATAAGGACTCAATGCTGAAGCAAGGCACTGATGCATCTAGCAGGAATTTTGTTCTAGCATCAAACTCTAATCCCTTTACACAAATGTACAACCCAGATTTTATGGCATGTTCTCCCTTAGTTTTTGGCAATGGTTTCAGAAATGGCAATTTTGATGAGGAAGGCCGCACTACATGTAGTACCCTGATGTATCAAAACAGCATTTCACTCTCCAGCACTATTTGCCTTGCAACTTTCACTATTCCTAAAAGAACTTTAAAGCAAAGTGAAAACAGATCCATGGAAGTCTGATAAAGAAGTAAAGAGCATTTTTGTTCTCTTGAAGGATTTTAGGGAGAAAGAAGTGACAGAAATATTTCAGAAAAAGGCCAAACTCTTTCTGATAGAAGGACTGAGCATCAGTGAACACACAACAAAAGATCTTACAAATTCTGATATAAATAAATAATATATTTAATTATATTTATTTGTTATCAATAAACATGTTTCAATTTTTTTAAACAGATTCGTATATTAAAGTTAGATCTAGAGCTGATGTAAAATCCATTTAGCTGCACTGAGGTTAACGAACCAAAGATGATGTACACCCATTGAGAATCAGCATTTGTGTGCGATCAGCTACAATGCTATTTGTTTTTGTTGGCTTAGCAATTGATGTGTTACTATGTAGCTCTGCAAGTTTTCTTAATGTATGAGGGTTAGCATACACGGAAACTATGATTCTGTAGAACTAATGCCTGAAAAAGGTGCTCCTGAAATAGAATTTGCTTTGAGATGAAAGTATGTTTACGTACTGCAGAAATTAGAACTTTTTTTAATTGAATTTGCTGCTAAATGAGTGAGTCCACCTTTTTCCTCTGAGATAAAAAAAAAAAAACAAAAAAAATTGTTAAATAAATGCATCTTCTCTCACTCATAACAGGTTATCTGGAAGCAGGGGAAGATTAAGGTGAAAAAATAATACCTGATGTACACAGGATTAATAATAATAATAATTCTACTTTATAAATAAATGCAAAGCAGTGTTAAAAAAAAAAAAAAAAGAAAGGCAATGTATTATCAATAGACACCTTTGGAAATAAATTTCAGAAGCCTCCAGAGAGCTTGAGAAAATAACTAGCTTGCACAGCATTAAGTGGAAGGAATTCCCCTAAGGGAATCAAGGGATCAGAGATATCCTGTCTTGGTTAGTCTTTGATAAGTTTGCATCTGTGTCTTTTTCACACTGCTGGTAATAAGTTGAGAGATGCAGTGTTACAAGGAGACAAATGGCAAAATTGTTTCTTAGGTTATGAATGCTAAAACTGACTGACTTTATTGGAATTACATTAGCACAATTTCACACCATATTCAAGAAGCACAAGGGGAAATGGATTCAGGGTTTGCTTTCTCCCCTTCTCATGACCTCATTGTGTAGCCTTGAACAGAAACACTCAGAACTACTTCAAGCATAAAATGAATCTGTTCTGATGAAATGAAACATAAGCCATCCCTCTTTGCTGATCCTTACTAATAGTTTTTGACAGACCTGGAGAAACATCACTCAGTTTTTTAAGGATGTAGAGCAGGATATTTCAGCACGTTTTCATAAGTCAAAAATGTCAGAATTCTTGTGGGTAGATGAAGAGTGCACTCTTCATCTCACCTAACTTCATCTCACTCATCTCACCTAACTTCAGGCATGAGCAGAGTAGATGTTTATCTCCACATTTAGTTAGATGGAAGTCACTTGAAAAGACTGTAAACTAAAGCTCTCCCCCACAAGTGGCCAATAAAAAAATATGAAATGACTTGCTGTAAATAACTGCAATTTCTCATTTAGAGGTAACACAGAATTAAATGGATCCAGTCACAAGGTCTAAAAGTCATCTGGAAGTTACATCGCTTTTCTGAGAGATTCAAAATGAACATGCTTTTTCCTGAAGTCTGAGGTTTCATTATGTCATTTTATCCACTCCATTGTATTGTGCTGTGCTTTATTGTATTGTATTTTTAAGAACAGAAGTGTAGCGATTTGATCAAGTCATCTTCTAGTTTCTTTTCTTACCCAAATTTAGTTACAGATTTGCTTCTTAAAAGACAATTCATACCCAATACCTTACCCATAGCTGCCTGAGGCCCAAGTCTGAAATATAATTTAAATCTAGCTATTCAGTTCCACCTACAACCTCTTATTCTGAGAAATGGAAGTACTTGAAGACAGAGATTTAAGACACTTGGTATACTAATAAACACATAAACCATAAGAGTTATGTCAGCTAACACAGCATTAAAATTTGCCCTTCTGAAAACTGAGCTGAAACACTAAAATGGAACAAAGTCTTATGATGTTGCACTGGAAACACAAAAAGAGGCAGAAAATTCTGAAAATATACCTGTAATAATGTTGGCAGCTTTTATTTTCAGTATATGCATATGTTACTTACATACATATGCATACTTACATACTACATACAATCAATTAGTATTTCTTGATTTTTCTCTCACTGGCATTCATCAACAGTAACACAACACTGTGAGGAAAGAGTAAATTTTATTAGAACTGGCTGGAAACTATGAGTGCTGCTCTAAAAGTAATGCCTCCTATTTTATTATGTCTGCCCACCACATCAGAGGCAGGTGGTGGTATGGCAGTAGAGGCTGAACCTTCCTGCCAATATTTCATCACATTTTGTTGCCATGTAACAGATGGCAGCAGAAGGGCAGTCTGACAAAATCATGTCTGACATGGAAGTGCATATGAAGAAAAGGTGCGTTGTTGAATTCTTCCACGAAGAAAAAAATGGCACCCACTGAAATCCATCAGTGCTTGTGGAATTTTTATGGAGATCAAACAGTGGATGTGAGCACAGTAAAGTGGTGGGTGGTGCATTTCAGCAGTGATGACAGCAACAGCAGGTCACCTCCACTGGTGCAGATTTTTATGAGTGCAGCATGCAATGTCTTGTTCATTGCTGGTGAAAACATACAGCTTGTGGTGATGAATATCTTGAAAAACAGTGTTTTGTAGCAGATAATTTGTTCTATCAGGTAGTATTATTGTGCTCTTTGTATCTGTTGTTATTTCCATTGAAACAAATAGGAAACATTATTTTCTGAGCAACCTACGTATGTGATGTTGCATTTTTCTGCTAGGACATCAGAAATTGCAGGAGACAAAATAATTCCTGAAAATATGTCATTTGTGTAGGCACATCACTTTAAAAGAAAAGGAACAATACATTGTAATAAAGTCAAAAAAATCCAGTTTGACCTCTTAGAGCAGAACATTTAGTTATCACTTAGAACTACTGTTGTCTTGTGTTTAAAAATAAGATAGGAAAAAGGCAATTTGATTTCAACAAAACACAGGAGTTAAACATGAACATTTTGTGAGCTTTGTTTTGCATAAAATTGAAAAGTACTGATTTCATTTGTTTTGAATGAGAGAAGAAAACAGACTTCTTACTCTTTAAACAACAAAAAAACCTAATAATTTTTATTCTTTAAAAAGCAACTCAACTTGTTAATGACTCAAACCTATAGTTAATGAGAGAAGAATCACGCACTTGAGAAGCCAGGAAATCATTTAATCCAAGCCCCCTAAAGATCCAGTTTTTATGGCCCTAATTCCTTCAAAACACTTTAATATGACATAATTTATTTAGATGCTAGGAACTTCCTAAGAGCAGGAAACAAGTGTGTAGAAAAGACATGAAAAATGATACCTCTACAAGCCTAAGCATGTTAATGACATATTCATGTAATAACTGGAGAGAAACACAATATGCACAGTATGTTTTGTATGAATTATTTATTTTACCTCTATACATATACTAATACACTTTTTTTTTTCATCTGAAACAATTACATGTCTTTAATGTGGAAATAATACTGCATATATTTTGGCAATAACTTTCAAAGTCACGGGGATATCTTTGTTCGTCTGAAGAATTCAAAATAACTTCATGAGTGTAAACTTAAGAATGAAAATGTTGACATGTGGCAAGTTTTGAATCTGACCTGGCCCTACATAAGTTACCAGGCATGTTGTGAATACAAAAGCGCAGGAATCTGCAGTACAGTCCCCTTCTTTTAGCAAGTTATCGGATGAAGATTTTAGCAACACAGAAACAAAGTTTTGACAGCAATTTATCGAGGACTGAATCTCAGTCTCCAAATTTCAAAGAAATCCAAGACAAATGTTAATAATAGATTAGAATATAAATAGGCTAAACAACAATTACCTCCACCTTACTACTTTTCAGTATGCACTAACATATTTTGTCCTAATTCAAATATTTATCCTATGTAAAGAGGGAGGTTTCAGTGAGAAACAGAAAAATCACAATAGCATGAGTACATTTTTTAACAAGGCCAGGTGGGAAACAGTATGTGGAAGTGGACAAGTAGGGGTACTGATGGGAGGACAGAGAAGGGTACTCACAAGAGGTTTTGCTGTCTTCTACAAGAGGTTTAATCACTCTTGGATGCAATCCCCTCCTATTTTGCCCTTTGTTAGTCTCCTTAAAACTCATCAGTGACCTCAAACTAACAGAAGTTCTGTGTCTGCTGAAGCCACAAGTTCTGCTCTGATATTTGACATTCTGCTTTGCACTTCTCTCTGAGATTATTACTGTAATGATGAAGAAGGGAGGTAAACTCATTATAGATTGATTCTAGTCACATTTCTTTCAAAGGTGATTATTACGTCTAATATTTATTGTCCCTGCTTTGGCTACTCTGCATTACTGAGGACAAACTAAACATATAGTGTATGTATATAAAGATAAATACAATAATACCTGTGTCTTATATGCACTTTCTCTAATTATTATTCCTAAGTATAATAATAACAATAAATGTAATTTTAGGGTCTTAAACTAATACTGAAGTATGTTTTTGTGCTTTTAGTGGATTTTTTTTTGTGTGAATTTTTAAATGTTTAAGCATTTTCTATTCGCAAATATAGTTATTTAACCCTAGTAAATATAATCAATCATAGCAAAATAATGATTACGCAGGGAAGCATCTTCTAATGCTTTATCTCATAGGCCATTCTTGCCAAACAAAAGAAGTTGAAATGACCTAGTTACAGGAATCCTTTCCTTTCTGCATTCTGACAAGGATCTACAGGCCCTAAAGGAACCTGGATACAGCGTTTTCTTCCCTGGAGAAAAATTATTAACACTAATCCTTGTCTTTGAACACAGCAACCTTTTGATTGGTGTAATTGAGCTACATTACTTCACTTTTCTACTTCTGTCATAGCATCCTGTAGATGTAGCACCACTGAATTCACGAGTTTCATACTGAAAGGGTCAGAGTATTAATATGTTAATAGTGTGCTGGCTTGCAAATTATGGTTTTTTTATAAAGTCTCAGTTAATTGCTTTTTAAGGTTTTGAGGCCAGACTGAATTTTACTCCTTTAAATTTGCAATGCTAAATGTTCTTAAGTAGACAAAATGAGAGAATTCCATAACAATTTTGATAAAATATGTGAACCTCATTTTTGCAATTGGCATCTGCTTTAATATAATGCCAAATAGCATGTCTCTAGATAGCCGTTACATGCTGAAACATGTAAAATCTAAAATACTTGCTCCTAGGCCACATCACACATTGAAAAGAACAACCAAAGAGAACTAGAAGAGGGCTCTGAACATCAGATTTAACCCAGTTGTGCAAAGAAGAAAAAAAAAAAGACATTCCAGAAAAGGGAAAACTGGTGAAAATCAAGGTGGCACATTAAACAGGCAGACTGCAAATGGCAATCTTCATAGAGGGGCACCAAAAACAGTGGAATGTCTCCCCATGCCTTGAGCTGCCTTTAGATCAAACCTGCAATGAGAAGAAAATGAAAAAGATGAAAAAATTAGGAGGATATGGAGAAGGCAGAGCACTGGATAAAATAGAAAAATAAGTGCTTGGTGTAAATGACCTACAATGAGAATGAAGAAAGTTTAAAAAAAAGGTGTCGGAAAATTGGAGTAGGGGTTTTCCCACCCATCTATTCTGAAAGTGACATAAATGCTTCTAATTTAAGGTGGCTTCACTCTGAGTCATGTGCTTAAGGAATGTGAAACCGCTCTGCTTAGAATCCATCCCCACATATTTTTCATACAGAAATTCTCTTTGCGATGTGCAGATAGACAGCCTTGGAAGTGGTGTCAAAGGTACTTTTTTAAGCATTTCCTTTCTCCAGTTGAATCTTCTTATCATTGTTTTTCAAATTAGCACTGAAGGTAACATCCAGGAAAGAGCAAAGTTGAAGTCGCTTCTCGATTTTGTCTCTCTTGAAAGCAACAGGCCAGAGTCTGTACCTTTGCTTGAAGTCAAGCAACTTTGAGTTCAGTTTGCCAGTTTGATCCTTTCATTTAGTGGTACAGATAATACAAAACTAGGTTCCCAAAAGCCCGGATGGACAGACTCATTCTTCCTGGCAAACAGCTGAACTTCAGATCTCTCTCTTCTTTAGCCCACCTGAGAGCTCTGCTGTAATCTGAACAGGTCATGTTGCATGGGATTGGTCTCAACTAACTTTAAAGGTTTGCACTGTAGGCATCAACATCTGAGCCAATTACTTTTGTACATATTAGCATTATTTAGAAACAATTCATCCAGTGTAACTGTTTCTTCTTTAGGAGGAGACACATTATATATGTTACAAATGTCTGTGCCTGATCAGACTACCAAGATCTGGTTTGCACAGAGCCAGGTGAGCTGTTTTGCATATTCAGCTGGAGAAGAATTAACAAATGTATCATAGAAACATAGAATTACCAGCAGTTCAACCAAGTGTTTCTTTTATGTTCTACTTCAAATAGATAGGAAGACTGGAGAAGAAATATTTTCTGATTTTGGCTTGTGGAGGTGAAAAGATATGTTTCTGTACAGCATATAGCACCATGGGGATTCGTATATAGCTCAGATCTCTAGGTCAAGGGACATAAAACTTATTACTGTAACACATGTAGGTCTGCTACTACTACTATATATATATATGTCAATGGGAATTGAAATATTAAATACATAATTACATTTAATCTTCAAAACAGTGAAAGCATTCCTTTTATTATGTTCTTCTGGTGAGTCTCTATAATAGTAGTGTTCTTCCTCTTCTAAAGAAGTTAGAAAAGACTGTTGTAATTTGAGAAATTATCTCCTAGTATCAGTGATAAGGCAAAAAACTGAATACAAAATTCTGAATAAAATTTGTAGCTGATCTTAAGAGAAGTTTCTGGGGATACTAATTCCATTGTTCAAAGAATTTGTTTCCCTTCCATGCCTGAGTCTGAAAAGAAATTTAATCTCCTTTTGCCTTTGCTTCCCTCTCATGTGTTCACTTAGATATTGTGTAAAACCTTGATCTCAAGGACTGTCTATGACCAAATATTTGAATAGTGCCTGGCACAAGAAGACCTGAATCCTTTTTTGTGGCACTATTGTAGTAATAATAGTATTTTTGAATATGTATTAAAGTACCTGCTGTGGAATGGAGATGGAGTCTTAATGAACATTAAACCACAATGCACTGTGTATACTTGTTAAGTCAACAAATTTGACTGCAACAAACTGAGTTAAATTGTTGGAATAGCAAATGCAGTTCCACCAAGCACAGGCTGTTGCTGCTATTATATAAATAAGCAATAATGCGATGGTCAAAGTGGTTTTCACTCAAACCCTAATCCTGCTGCCACTGCAATGACATGACAGCTGTTCTCATAACTATTACCCCTGTACAGAGAATCTCAGGACAAGGATACATTTTAAAATACTCAGTTGTGATCTGTAACTCAACAGCAACTACTTTTGAAGGAAAAAGAATCCACAGACAAATATGGGAAATTCTGCAGCCATCGCAGAGAAGGCTATACTTCCTTTTGAATAGGAGCCCATGGTGTCAAAGCAGGCTTTCCTTACTGGTAGCATACATCATAATACAACATGTTCTGTTCTGCATACCCTTTTAAATAATCTCAAAGCCATTAGCCAATGGCTTTTTGTCAGGCCATGATCTAGGCTGGTGGTTTTAGTGATCTTACTGATTTGCAGCGTCAGCTAACTGCTAAACAAAAACCATACCTGATAACCAAGCAGTTTCCACATCACAGCTAATCTGCTGGAACTTTGTAGACACAATAGGCTGGGGAACATCAGTGTGCCACACTCCTCTAACCTCACCACACTGGTGACAGGTTTGGGTTTGAGGTGTTGTGCAATAAAAAGCATAGCCTATTTGTCCATATAAAGATCACAATCTACTACCAGAACACTTGACCACTAGAGCAGTAGTGAACAAGAGACTGCCACTCATTTTAGGATAAACACAAAAATATGAATCAAGATAAGATAAGAAGCCTGGAAGAACTAGGGATTTACATGTTTTGTGGGAAAAAATGTGTTGTTGACTTATCTACACAGGCAAATTAAGACATGGGTCAGCAGTGGTGAATTCAGATGCAGAGCTGGGTATAAAGACACTACAAGTTTCACAGGTAGTGTTGTGGGTCAGGGTGCTCAGTGGTGTATGGTGCATGCTGCTGTCTTTCTCATTCACTGATCAAAATGCCTGACAAAATAGGGACATAGAATGAAACACAATGCATTCCAAAAGGATTGCCAGTCTCAGTCAGTCAGTGTGTTTCATGTGAACCATTTAGTTTGAAAATATATATGAGTCCCATTCTGCACACTTGGTGTCAGCAGTTCTTATGCACTTGAATAACCATAATGACAACAACAGGTCTGCTTGTGTGGATAGCTGTTATATGAGCAAAGGCTTAACAAAGCCATTTATCTGTGAACATTTTGATAGCCTTACACCACAGTGTGGGGCCCAAGCATCTACAGTTTCAAACTACCATTTAGTTTCAATATATCATATGCCAGCACTTGTTTGTCTAAACACATCATTCAGGGAAACACATTAGTGTTTTTAGTCAATTATCTACTCCATTTGTTTTCTTAGCTGCATGTGCTTTTGAATGGTTATCTCAGCTTGGTACTGTGGTTCTGTGAGGTGTGTCCAACACTTAGAATACAATATTTCTCATGCTCACTGAAGCAGAGAAAAAATAGTTGAAATCAGCAACAATGAACTTCACATACGTCTGTTGCATACAGCACGCATGTTTTGGTCTGAGCCTTCAATCCTTTCATATTAAAAATTCCCAGGAAACCAGAGACAATCACAGCTGAATCTGAAAGCCCTGCAGGATCAGTCCCTTAATGAATGCTTTAATGGCTCTGCAGGTGTACTGAAAATAGCTAGGTGCTTAGGGATTTCTGACTAGTACTGATATGACTGATATGTAATTCTGTGAAATGCCAGAGCTTTGTCTGGGAATAGAACTACTTCAATTCTGTAGTCAATGGTTGATTTTCATAAGTTCAAAGAAAACAGGACTAAAAAGACTTCTTGTGCCATCTAGTCCATCAGCTTGCAATAGTGCTGATTTACTTCCCCTCAATGTTAGCAAGAGCAGAACTACAAGCAGATAGAGGTCAGCCCTAAGATTTAAGTTTTCACAGGATTCTCTTACACTTCTTACAGAAATTGGCTCTGAAGAGCCACAAAAACACAGGGATCCTTGTCCTTTCCACTGTTCAACAGGCTCCAAGGAGAGAATACCACATCCTCTTCACTCAAGATCTCAACACTGATTTGAACTGTAGTAGCTGAGGTGAAAGAGCTCGAGAAGGCACACTGCTGCCTTCCCCTACTCAGCTGGAATAGCATCAAAATCTTTTATTCTATGCATCTCTCCCACACTTCATTCTGAACGAAAATAATATGCTATCTAGTGAGCTGTGTTTTTTTTTAAGATAATAGCAAAGTATCTCTAATTCATACCAACTGAACTAATTGGACAAAAAAGGATGCAAACAGCCCAGCCTACCAGACTGTATTTAAAACAATTGTTAGCAATCAATAAATCCTGCTGGATTGTTTGATTTCATTGAAGATGTATTTGTTACTAAGCAGCTGGCACCCAAACATCTGCTTTAAAATGAGAGAGATTTCTCCTGCTCTGCTTTATAATGTTCGTTATTTTATTTGCACATTTTCAGAGACAATGACTACTGAATAGAATCAAAATGCAGATAAGCCTGTCCCATCTTCTTCTGAGCATGTGCTGGGTCAGGGTAATGGATAGCAAAAATAACAGCCTGCTTTTCTTTCTACTGTCCCTGAGCATGGTCTTTCAGGTTTTCAACAGTTGGTCATGAGTGAAAAACCAAGCTTGTGACTGGTCCACTGACAAAATAATGAAATAAAAATATCATAGTTTCTTTTCAAAGCCCTGAATTTGGCTTTCTGTGAACATTGACTTGAACGTTCATATCCATCGAACAGAGCTGGCCCACAAAATAAGAATTTCTAAGTTGTGTGGAGGAGTCAGCTCCTTTAAAAAAAAAACAATTTAAAGAATATATACACTATGCCCTATCTGGCCGCTACCTTTGCCCACTAATGTAACAGATAATGAGGCTAATAGTTTTTGTGGTATGTTTTGGTAGCAAACCAGGTAACATTTCTTTGTTGTTATGTAGTCACCCAGCAAGAAAACTAGCAGCTGGAGCATAGGACAGCTTTTAGAAAGGAAGTCTAATTCAGACAATAAAACAGCTGCAAATTTGAACTAAGTCCCAGAATCACCTAGGTGCATGAAGCTGATCCAAATTCCTGGGCAGCAATGTGGATGTGAGATAAACTTGGATCCAGTCAATTTTAGCTGCACTTTGGTCATTATGATCTCAGTTCTGCACTCACATTCTCCAGTAGACAGACAGTCAATAGAAAGACCAAAGTGGCACTCACTGAAAGTTCTGCAACCTATGTCTTCAGGTGTTATGATTTTTCTCTTTTTCTCATCTTCCAGTAAAATTGAGCTTAGGAGCTATAGTTATGCTTTCAGAAACACTGCTAACATAACAAGGAAGAAAAGTATCCTTTGTTGTCATCATAATCAACGTCTACATTAAGTACAAGCTTTTATTTAAAATCTGAAAACCCTTCCATGTTCTTCATCAGACCTTCATTGTTCTCATATCTTTCTTTGTTTTCATGTCTGTGAGTTGGCTGTAGTGCACATCCCCCACCTTCAGTTAAGATGCTAGTGGTTTCGAGTTTTTCTTCTCTTCATCTGGCTAACAGCAGTTGCACATTGGCTTCTTCCAGAGAAGCCCCAGTAACTCACTTCAGTGGCATTCCCTAACAGTCCACTGAACTGGAAAATAAATTTGGATCTTGGAGTCAGTGCAGAGTCATAGTGACAGCATTCAGTGTAAGATGGAAGGAGGTGTTTCTTTTTAAATCAATTATTGTTTGAATTGCAGAAATTACATAAAGCAAAACCCAGAATGGTTTAATTAACAAAGCAGTGGATTTTATTTTTAAAATAGCAGAGGTAAAAGTGCAATAATTCAAACTTCTGCTGGAATAGTAACAATGTGGGATTGCACTGTCCCAAAAATATGGTTAAGACTAGGACACATGTGACTGAGGTGATATTCATTGATGTAGGTTAGAACTTTCCTGAAGTTGGATCAAGGACTTTTGTTTCATACTTATTGTATGAATGGCCCAAGCAGCTGAAAGCTCAAACTAAACCCAAATTAAACTGATCCCTCCTTGAAGATAACAAAAGGGCTGAACTACATTGATGTTGATTTATTTTAACTTCCCTTTGAATTTTATGAGACAGATCCTGAGTTGACGTCATTAGATCTATGCTGATGTGCATGACCCCAATTCAAACACAACTCAAAAGCCTAATTACTGAAACATCACACAAAATTGTATTCTTCCAATGTTTCAGACTCTTTGACAATCAGGTGGTGGCAAGAATCTCCTAAGAAAAAGGCTTTTCTGTCAGCCCTGTCTCTAAACCAAAGAAGTTTGGATAAACACACAAACTATTTGGATGAATATTGCAAACATTTGGAAGTCTCCCTAGCATTATTTGTTACATCTCAGACTGTGGTCATGCAGCCACAAGAGAAAGGAATCAATGGGTATTTTTTTAATACCCATCTATTCATCTGTAGTTTCAAAAAAATAATAATCCTACTTTAGACAGAGCAAAGGTTTCAATGGAACTTTAGATTCATCCTAACATCTTAGGCCATGCTGTGCTGACCCTCCCCTCTCCCTCTGCTCTCTGCAGAATTTGTGTGCAAAACCAACAAAAACATTTTGGAGCAGGACAACCATCCAAAAGCTTTCGACAAGGAACGGGGACTACTTAAAAGAGAAGATCTTCGGAACCAACTTTTTTGGTCTTTTTTTTTTTCCCTGTCCTTCTTTCCCCTTGAATTTATGCATGCCTTAACGACTTCACTGTTACTTTAGCCTGTGTGGTCTTCATCCAGCACAATAAGTGAAAGTGTGCAAACTCACTTTGTTTAACACACAGTTGAAAAGTAAAGGCTGTGCAAGCTAAAAAAATAAAAATAAAAATAAAAAATACAGACTTCCTTAGGAGACATTCGTTAAGTATGTCTAGTGGTTATCAGTTCTTGTTATAAACCAGAGGACAATATGCTTTCATAATAAAACATATATACTACATAACATTTTGGGGCAGATGTTTACAAGCAGAGAAGTTTACAGTAATTTCTCTAACTGAAACCTGAGAAAGAATGACCTTTGAGCAAAAATTGAAAGAAAGATTTTTTACATTCCCATGCAGATAAGTAGGGAATAGATAATTAAGATAGGGCATCTGCCCACATCAGTTTCAGACAGCTGAATGTTACATCTAATTCTCAATCTTTCAATATCCTGTCCTTTGCTTACAGTAGGCATCAAAAGTTTAGTTCATGTCTAAAGGGATCAGACTATGTATGTACATATGTCCACTGCACCACCTCAGTAAATCAGCAGATATTGATGTCAAAATAGAAGGAACATTCTTGCATTATGTTTTTTTCCTGGTTGATTTAGCATGTCTGGGACTTTTCTATAGCCACCTAAATCTTGTGTGTTTTTCCAGCCCCATAATATCCCAGTATTCTGGCTCAATGCAAAAGAAAAATGAACTCAAAAAACTTTAAGAATAAGGTAAAGCAATCTTTGTAGATGCAATTTCAATGAATTTTGACTGCAGGTTGCACTTTGCCTGGACCTTATGAATTTTTGTAAAAGTGCTAGCTAGGAGCTGGGTGATAGACTGTCAGACTTATTCAAAAGTAACTAGCTGAAATTCTCATTGATATGACCTAATACATTAGGGTGGTGAGGCACTGGAACAGGTTGTAGAGAGAAGTTGTGGAAAACCCATCCCTGGAAGCATTCAAGGCCAGGTTGGATGGAGCTTTTGGCAACCTGATCCAGTGAGAGATGTCCCTGCCCATGACAAGTGACTTTGGAACTGACCGATCTTTAACATCCCTTCCAACTCAAACCATTCTGTGATTCTATGATTTCCCTGTACTAAACCCTACTGATACTGTTTATCTGGCTTACATGTTATGAAAATCATATTTCTACTCACAAAACAACTTATTTTGAAAGACAGGTGATTCAGTAGTCATAGCTTAACATGTTAACATGTGTACGCCCATCTGAGCCAGGTACATAGCAACAGCATTTGTATATGGGTATGGATTAAGACACTAATTATTTTTTATTGAGTGAATATCTCTTTCACTTGCATTTAGTATGGTCTAACTGTATCCAAGGACAGTTATGACATTTCAATTTATACAGAAATACATTAGTGAGTTTAAGTCCCAATTTTAATGATGTTACTTTAACTGAGTGCAGTCAGCCATTGCATAACCCTGATTATATCAGTTTAAAGGTTTCATTTGTCAATTTAAATTAACCTTGTTAAATTAAAGATATAAGCTCTGTCAATAATATTCAGAGTTCAATCAAGGGAAAAGTATCCATCCTGCTTTTGCTTAACATTTAACTACAACATTGCCAACTTTGCTTGAAAAGTAGACCCACAAGAACTTAATGAAGTTAAACAAGGCCTAGCATAAGGTGTTGCACTTGCGTTGAGGCAGTACCTAATGTGTGCATAGACTGGAGAAGAACTCGCTGAGAGTAGCCCTGTGGAGAAGGACCTCGAGGTCCTGGTGGATGAAAAGCTAGACATGAGTTAGCAGCATGCGCTTGCAGCCAAGAGGCCAATGGTATACTGGGCTGCATCAAAAGAGGGGTGGCCAGTAAGGAGAGGGAAGTGACTGTCCCCCTCTACTTTGCTTTCATGACCTACAGTACTACATTCTGACCTAGACACCCCAGCATAAGAAAGAAAAGGAGCTGCTGGAGTGAGTCCAGAGGAGGCCATGGAGATGATCAGATGGCTGGAGCACCTCTCCTATGAAGAAAGGTTGAGGGAGTTGGGCTTGCTCAGCTTGGAGAAGAGAAGGCTCTGGAGAGACCTCATTGCAGCCTTCCAGTACTTAAAGGGAGCTTAAAATCAGGAAGGAGACTGACTGTTTACACAATGTGACAGTGATAGGACAAGGGGAAAACTAAAAGTGGGGAGATTTAGATCAGAAATTAGGAGGAAATTTTTTACTCAGAGGCTGGTGAGCCCCTGGCACAGGCTGCCCAGAGAAGCTGTGGGTGCCCCATCCCTGGAAGAACTCAAAGCCAGGTTGGATGGGGCCCTGGGCAGCCTAATCTAATGGATGGCAACCAGCCTGTGGCAGGGGGTTAGAGCTGGATGGGTTTTGAGGTTCCTTCCAACTCAAGACATCCCATGATTCTATTATTCTATGATAATCCTATAATTAACATTACACTGACATGCTTTCTTCCTTGTCCTGGAGCTACAACGTTCAGGTAGAGTCCTGTGCAAAAATATAATCGTTCAGAGCACTGTCAGGGTTATGGAAGGATGGAGACTGTTACAATCCCCAGCCTCAGTGGTGGCAGAATAACAGTATGTTTTGTATTGACCACACATACAGTTTCAGCAATGTGGTCTAAGAAAAAATCAAGTGTTTCTAGCAGAAATGCTTTTGCTAATCCAGGTCTTTTTGACTGGCCCATATTAGGTTGCACCTAGGTGTGTCTTTCAAATGAGACAAAAGTAAGACATTTTTGATCATGGAGATGAATTTAATGGAGATGATAACAGATTGAAGGCTCAGGCTTGGTTTTCCGGTGCTCACAGCTGCTGTAAAGATGTGCGGCTACATAACTGTGTTAAAGAAAAGGCAGACCACGCTGCAATACTCTGCCTCTCTATAGGTTCTCAGCTAAAGAAACTGCATTTGGGAAGCTTACAGTTAAGGCAGTGGGAGTTCACATCTGTCTACAATATGTTAAGACAACCTATCTTGCTTGAAATGATGAAAGGGGAAAAAGATGGGGTATGAAGAATTTGTAGAAGAACATACAACTCATTTATGCATATCAGACCAAACTCAAATATAACATAACATGAAAACACACTATTTTTGTAAAGCTTTGTAGATCTAATCTCTCCCCAGCACACATATGTACACTTCTACCCTCCTCCTAGACTCTCAGTTTTAAATAAAACTGTAGTGTTTCCTGTAAATGATTCACAAAAGTCTCACCACCAGTCTTACAGCATTTAAAAGGCAAAGAGAACAATTAGGAGGAATATTTTAAAGCTTCTTTTTCATTATACTTTGGGGAAATTTTTTTCTAATTTCCTCGATGATGTGTTACATTGTGCTGTCACTTTGGGGCTTGTCAGTCATGCCTGCTAATGTAATCCAGTATGACTGACACAACATGTGACATGTCACCATGAAATATATCAGTTGGAAACTTTGGCAAATACATTAAAGAGAAGGAATTGCAGCAAAAAGACTGATTATTTATTTTCTATATTTCTTTCTCTCCTACTCTCTCTCTCTTTTCTTTCTCACATTTTCTTCTGTTCTTTCTTCTTCCTTTTCTATCCTCTTTTTTTCTCTTCTTTCCTTTTCTCTCTCTTTTCCTCTCTTTGTCTCTCAATAAGTGGAAATATTTATCTCAAAAATATATAGCTAATAATAATACATGAACGTATTTTCTGAGTGGAATTATTTGCTAGCCCTTTGTTAATCATGGGATAAACCACAATTTTCTAAATAAATCCATTGATTCAACAGGCTAATAAAGTAATTTCCATCAGTGGCCTGAAAAAAAAAAAAGCAAAAAAACCCACCAATGCTTTTAAGCTGCCATTAAAATATTTTTGGTTGACAGATAGTAAAGCTTCTGTAAAAGCAAGTTCTTTCCTCTGTGAAACTGCTAATACAGACATAGAGAGAGCTTCACATTTTACCAATCTCATTCTGATGGCAGAGTGGAAGTTTCACAGTCAGAGAAGCTCCCAAGTACAAGACTGACACCAGCTTCTTCATGCTGATGGAAAGCATGGCCGGTTCTCATCTGTTCTTTTGAAAATACTGGAAATGCCTTAGTTGTGTAGCCGGTGGAGGCTTATCAGAAGGAGTCCATATTTCACATGCTGAAGTGAAATGCACAGCCAAGTGCATTAATAATAACAACAGTGTAAATAACTCAGAAGTTAACAGGCAGGAAGACCTGCATAATTTAATTAACCTGGAGAAGCCAATAAGCTTTGTTCCTGAATGTCTTGTAAGACTGGGTGTACTATGTTTGTAACACTTCAGAACTACACAGAATTACCCCCCACAAAAGCCCTCTGGACCATTACTGACTAGTTTTGAGCATAGATTTTGTCAGGTGTGCAGGATTTCACAATGCATTCCTCTATATGCCTCTGATCTAAGGAGTTCATTACAAAATCTTCACGAACAGAAGGTACGATCCTATACCCAAAGCAAACACAAATAAGAACACAGTAAGTAGAGTCGGCACAAAAAGTCAATGAGGGAAGCCGCATAGTTTGTTGCTGTTATTAAAATCATTGCAAATTTTGCATTCTTTCTGTCTGTTGAACATTATGACTAGGCATTGTTACTTCCATATGTTTGGAACTTGGCCCACAGTTTTCAAGAAATATACTGAGTATATAAATATAAATATGCTATATGTATATTTCTTGATTGGACTTTAAAAACAGCTAATCCAATTCAACTTTCATTCTCTCATATCTGTCTCTCTCTCTCTTTTTTTCTCTATCTCTCTTTCTTAGAGCTTTCACCAAAGCTCTGAGAGAAACATTTCACTCAAGTACTTGTGTGCTCTCATATATGCTGCTCTAAGAAAAGGTCCCTGAATGGTCTTTTCTACTGGCTTTAAGGGAATATTATCAGTATATTTCAGAGTTCAACTTTTTCAAGCATTGAAGGTAGAACCTTAAATTGTTTTGTTGTTGTTCTTGTTGTTTTAGTTGTTGTTGTTTGGGGGGGGGTGTCTATCAGGCAAAAAATGAAGTGGTGCCTGAAAGTAGCTCTTCTATGAGTAACAATTTGTTATGCAATTTATCCAGTTGTTTTCTTTTTCCTGCTGCACCTTAATCTGTTATTTTTATCTCTATGGTGTGGCATGGAAAAAAATGTTTGCTTTGTAACTAACTGTTAGAATAAGAGACACTCTGAAGTTTAACTGACTCCATCCATTACCGTGTGAACCACATTTTGCAGGTTTGCATAACAAACTCTTCTCAAGAGGTTCGTGGGAAAGGTATGAGGAGGGTTGCACAGAGTCTGGTAGAGGAAGGATATTCAGTGCTGCTGTTCTTACATACTTGTTCTCTTATCACTTCCTACCATCTCACTGGTCGTTAACCTCAAAAGTAGGACAAACTGCTAGAAGTGCTATTATGAGGCACTTATGGATTGTCACACAATTGGTTAGAACCAGAAACCAGTGCAACTGTTAATAGCTGTATTACCAGCTAGTGATACCCAGCAATCATAAAGTCCACTATTTCTTACTGCCTAATGTGATTTAACTCGTTTTCACAAAGCATCAGAGGGCCTTGGTAAATGCACAACAGAAAAGCATTTAGGCTCTTAATCTGACGTTTAATGAGCAGCTCTACGTTGCTGCTGTAAAAGCCCTTCTGGGTTTTGCATTAGCAGAAGTCCAGAGTGTTTTCAGTTCTTCCCAAATACAGTAGAGAGCAAAAGCCATCCAACACCTGTGAACATTTCCATATCTGTTTCAGTGCTGCCTAGGAATGGAGGTGTGTGATAGAGGGCAGTCATAAGAGTTTAAAATAAAGTTGTGTGTGAAGAGGCTGGTTTCAACTGATTAAAAGAAAAGTTAAAAAAATAAAAGGGAAAAAGACAAAGAATACCGAGAGCTGAGTTTTGAGGGGAATAGCTTCTGACCATTCCAGTCTGAGGGGCACAGCCAGCAAGAGGTGATGATCTTGACCAGAAAACTTTTGTTCATCGGGGAGTCAGTGATCTATGGCATTGTTAACCTCAGTACACCCATGCCAGTGTTGTACTGCACATACAGCTTGGCTTTCAGCCTCTGTTGTGCTGCAAAGTCCTGTGTTCACAGGATAGCCTCCACCAGCTCGTTGCAACAGGGGAACCTGCAGTCAGATCTCACTTGATACCAGTGAATGCCACCTGTGTGGCCTTGCCTTTATCTAACACTGCAGCAAGAAATTCTCACGAGAACATCCTTTCTGATTGACTGTAGAAATGATAGAGTTATTTCCTTGTAAGAAAATCTTGTAATAGCCTGAGAGACAAAAAGGGAAGTATCTCTACTATTGATGGAGCCTGCACATTGTGCGGCAATGTGTAGCATCAAGCCAGAGACTTGTTTGATGCTACACCACTCAGGGCATTCCAGCATCTGAGAGAATGTAAGATTATCTATGTTATTCCCTTTTCATAGTTTTAGCTCTAATAAATCATATTTTATATGATAGTTCACAGAGTCTGAGTGCCTTTCTTACCAGGGTCATACTGGACCTGCACCTCCTGCAAACAAGGCATGTTGCAGATATGGCTCAAGGAGTGGAAATGGGCCTGTGCAAGCCCCTCACTCAGGAGATGAGGAAGATCACACAATTAAGAAATCATAGAATTATAGAATGGCTTGAGTTAGAAGAGGCCTTAAAGCCCATCCAATTCCAACCTCCTGCCATGGGCTTGTTGCCCCCCACTAGATCTAACACTCCTGCCCGGTGCCCCATCCAACCTGGCCTTGAATACCTCCAGGACTGGAGTATCAACAGCTTCTCTGGGCAGCCTATGCCAGTGACTCACCATTTCCTCAGTAAAAAATTTCCTCCTAACATCTTTTAGTTTAAAGCTATTCCCCCTATTCCTATCATTATCAGATCACGTAAAAAATCATTTTCCCTCCTGATTATGAGTTCTCTTTAAGTACTGGAGGGACACAATGAAGATTCCCCAGAGCCTTCTGCAGGCTGGACGATCCCAGCTACCTCAACCTTTCTTTGCAAGAGAAATGCTCCAACTCTCTGATCATCTTTGTGGCCTCTTCTGGACCCACTTCAACAGCTCCACATCTTTCTTGTGCTGGGGACCCAGGCCTGTACGGAGTACTACAGTCAGGTTGGACCTCTCATTAATACTAGTCTTGTCCAAATTTTTCTAGATTTTACAGCTATCTTGTATGCGTACATATATCTCATTTACAGTAATGTCCACTGAAGCTAATGCTTTTGGCATAATCATATGTTCCTGAAAGGGACTAAAACATTTCAACATTCTTTCATGTACAGTTAATTGGTGCTATAAGGAGACAGAGTCTAAAACCTGTGAAGCTAAATGATTTTTCAGGTCCTTAGTTGTTCCAAAAAAATCCATCACTACTCATATGGGCCCACCATATTGTTCTGGGTCATAATGAAATTATAATTTTTCAGGATTCCTGTCAGTTTGCGTAATAGTACTTCTGATGGAAGCAAAACTTTTCTTCAGCCTGGAACAAAATATTTCAGTTGAATTTTGGGTATTTTTAATGAAAGAAGAAAAATTAGTCATTGAAAGACTAATTTCGTAACAAAATTCAACTACTACTCACAAAACCTGCTACCCATAGAACCAATGCTGAGGAGCTGTTCTGTGATGTGGGAGAGCCAAGATGAAATCTTTATGTGAATATTTCAAAGCCATGGCTTTGAGTTCTTGACTGTTCTATGTGTCACTGATGAAAATATTCAATGGACCACCTTTGGGTAGGCATTTTTTGGCTTTTCTCTGATAGGAATGATTGTGTTCCTGATTCTCTCCACCTAGGTGTGCTGTAAAGGAGGGCTATCTTGTACAAAGGAGTAGAATCAAGTAACAGCTATCACTGGGCAGGTGCAATCTTAAATTCAGAAATATTTTCTCAGGGTCTCAAAGCAGTATATTCACACTATATTCAGGATGTACGTGAACTACTGCTGAGATTCTTCATGTTCTATTGCTAGTTTAGTCTCATCTAGCTTTGTAACTTCAATACTATGTTGAATGACAGCCAATATAAAATAGGTAGGTGATGTAGTGAACTAGACCTGTCCACACTTTGTTCCGGCACATGGACACAAACTCATACAATCTCCCTTCTCGCTGTAGTTGGATCAGTCCCAAATTATATCTTTTGTTCTCTCAGAAAGTTAGTCTTGGAAAGACTTAAATTAATAAATTCTTAAGGAAACTGTTTTCTATGGTTCAGATATTTTATCTTTTTTTTTTTTTTGCCAAATACATTAATAAAATTTAGCCTGTATACACATACCTCTCCTGCTTCACAAAATACATTTTTTCAACTGGATAAATAACTAATGGTAAACTCCATCTCAGGCTGAATATTGGCAAAATCTTCTTTCCCATGAGGACAATCTTGCTGTGGGGCAAGCTGCCTGGAGTCTCCATCTTTGGAGCATTTTCAGGGCATGGCTGGACAAAGCCCTGAGCAATCTAATCAGACCTCATGGCTGAACATTCACTGAGCAGCTGGTTGGTCTAGAGATCTTCTGAGGTCCACACCAGACTGGATTATCCTGTGATAATCCTAGATCATTCAGGTCCCTCTACTCCCCTGACTTCAAAGTGTAGTTTCTCTATGAAAAGAAACTAGAAACAAATTCAGGAGATCAGCTCTTGCACTGATGTAAAGTGAAAAACTGTGGCTGAAGAGGCAGAATTACCCAGAGATGAAGACACTACATCAAACCTCAGAAAGTCTAAGCATCCCCCGAGAAAACTCTTTTGCCATCTACACCTGTCTATTCCTTTCCTTTTTTTTTTCTCATATATTTCAACAGGGAGATTCTTTGGAGAGCAATTGCCTCATGGCACTTACAGTCTATAATAAAGCCGGGTTTCAATTTCACTTGGGACTTCAAGACTCAGCTATTAGGTAAATAATAACAATTCACTGCTTTTGGTGGATCTATGCCAGTTTACACCCGCTAAAGGAATAGTGAAGGCCAGAAGGATCGTGTACTCTCTAATTATATGTTCTGACCTCCAAGTAAAAAAATCACTCTGTACTTAAGGCAGTGCAAATAACTACTACAGGATTGAGGCCTTGAATATATATGCTTTGTACTGTTTTCAAATAAGCATTTACAAAGACAAATTCCCCATCTTAAAATATCTAACCATAGGTTACAGAAGGCAACTCAAAATGGAATGTTAACAAACAACCCCTCTATAAACCTCAAATGGCTGGTATCTGGGACTACAATTAGACAGAATAGATTTAAATTTAACAAAGACAGTCACCTTTGAAAGTCAGCTATCAACATGGAAGGACAGGATATCTCAAATATTTGCTCGCAATAAATGCATGCAAGTGCATGGACTGTCCATCAACATCCATGGAAAAAATACTGTTCTCCATCAAAACTAACAACTCCACATGCAAAAGAACAAAGTGAGACTGGTTTAGAAACATGTACCTACAGAATTCCTGTCTGAAAATTCTCCTGTTCGGCTGTTTGATTTCATGGAGAGGGATGGATCACACTTCAGAAAGGTGAGATTTGAAATTACGAAATGGGTTAGCTTATCACTCAATCTGGCAGACTGCAAATACTATAAGATCCTCTCTGACGGTCGCTTGCAATAAGGTATGTAACGTAGTTCTGTATTTGCTCAGTGTCAGAAGAAAAATCCTCCCGTATATTTGCTCTTAGAAAGCAACCCAGACATTAGGCTCCATGCTCAGTATGATTTTTGTGGTTCAATTTGTAGATCTTGCACATGACATTTGCAAATTTTTATGTCATTCCTTGCTCATGCGAAAAGTCTATTGAGCCAGTGAGTTAGCTCCAAGGAAGTCAGAATAAAAGATACCTATTGAAATATTACATCCTTCTTAAAATCAAACCTACTAATCTGTATATCAATCATATACATATGTATATATACATACATATGTATTAGAGACAGGTGTATATGCCCAAACCATCTCAGCAGTTTGTGGGAAGACATAGGTTTTGAATAAGCTGACAAGCACATCCTCTGCTATAGACCAGGAGCAATTCAGAACACAGAAACCACCACCCAAGACCCTGAGCATATAGGTAGCCAGAGCAAAGACTTATTTGTGGAAATTTAGAGGATTTCTCATGAAAGACAGGCCCTTTTCTCTTGCAGTCTAAAAGTAGACAATAGGCAAATAAATAGAAAGAAGAAAGGACACTAGGTCCTAAAGACAAAACCTGGCTAAAAATTATCATCTGCAAAATCCTTTGCCAATACTCCATCCTCAAAAAGCAGATTTGAAGTTATGATCACCTTCACCAGAGACCTTGATTATGCAGGATGCTCTCCTAAAGAGATCTGGTATTTGTGGAGAATCTTAAGGATCCTATCACCATGGACTGCACTTACACGCAGCCTGAGTGCTCTTCTGGAGCTATTGTTAATAGACAATGCCTGATTAACAGAATTTTCCCCAGGCTGATGTATCCTTTGCAAGGACAGTGGAAAATATCATAATTTGGAAGCCATAAGCATTTCACAGATATTTCACTTCTGTGTAATGAGACAACACAGATAGTGAGATTGGTTCAAATTAGTTTCAAATATTTGAAAGGGACTATATGAATATTTTGTATGGTGGATTTTGGTTTGGGTATTTTAGGAGCAGTGTTATATAGCAGGCATAAATCTAGCTCATTTTACACAGTTCAATTAAAATCTTGTTCAGAATTATTGTGTAAATTGATGGTATAAGATTACTGAAGAGTTGTTACAAATATTACCAGGATGCTTTGTGGTCATCGATACCTCTCATTCAGCCTAAACTGCCTTCTAAGCAAGCTTTTAAATACCATACTGAAACTTCCTTACGGTACTTCTACCTGCAATTTCATTAGTTTAATTACAGCAGTCTGAGATGTCAGTGGCCATGGAAATCCTGAGAAAGAGAAAGAGCAGGCAGAGAGAGAGAGGCAGGCAGACAGAGCTATCTAAAAGTAAAAGTGGCAATGGGGGAAAGTAAAGTTAAAATTCGTCCAAGGAATTTGTCTCAATTTCAAAGTAATATTCATAGACCATTTAGAATGTCACCATGCTTCTTAAAATCTGTGATTGATGGCATCTGTTGGCAGGATAATGTAACATGAAAAAGAATATCGGACTGTATTATATTACTTTTTCCAACCCTTTTCTTCTTCCTTCCAAATCTGTGGGTGAATTTTAATGTGTATGAGAGTTAGAGCACTGTTAAGGGCCAAGTATGCTCTAGGCAGGAATCATACAGCCAGCTCCAAAGCATGTCTTATTTTCCCCTCCACAGATCTGTACATACTTCTCTCCATTTCCACTCTACTCTGGGCAGCAACTCATGGGCTTGCTGGTTTTACTGAATGATGCCAACCCAAGGGTTGGTTTTGTGATGTGATCAAAACAGAATTAGAACATGTGAGATGACTTAAATGGAGTGATATAATTAAAATTATTTCTAGGAATCATGGATGAAAAATAATATTTTATTTTGCAAATATCAAAATTATTTCATTTCTGGCTACTGTAATCTATGTTAAATTAACAGAGATACAATGAGATTTAGAAGCCTTTCCTTTTATATTGCAGATATGTAGTGACCTCACATTCCCACTGTATGGAGAATGGCACTTAAATAACTGGATAAAGATGCTAACCAATGCATAGCAGAAAATGACTTTACTGCCCACTTCTCATGTTCTTCATTTGTCATTTTGTCTTCTCATCTGTGAAGTTCTCTTTCATTACTCATTGATTACGCCCCATTCATTTCCAGCATCTCCTCCCAACTTGTCTTTCTCCCTGTTGCTCTGTGATCCATTCAAATGATGCAGTTTGTTTGCCTGCAGGTCTCAGTGTGAGATGAAGCTCGAGAACCTTTGTGGAGTCATTGGACAATCTACAGAACAGAGCTGAACAGGATAGTCCAGTGAGTGTCACAGTCACTTCCAAGACTCTTAGTGCCTCTCCTCTTTCTCTTTTGTTCTGTTTCTCCTCTTGTCAAAGCATCATGTTTTGTAGGGTGTATCAAATATACCCAAGCTGCCAGTCTACATGGCTCTATCTGGATGAGTTTTCAGTATTCGAGGAGATGTGTCAGCAGAAGAGCGTGAGTGAATGTGCCTGTGTGTCATAAGAAATATATCTGCAAGTTCATTTTTCAACCTGAAGATGATGGAGATATGGTAGTAGAGTAGACAGGGATATTGTGGGTAGGACCATAGACATTACTACCTAGCACCAAGCCAGGAGGGTCATATTGAGTCCTCAGATACAGAATTTCATGGAAAGAACACTGTCAAGAGACTTAAAGCTACACTGTTTGTCATGACTTGTTTCATGCATAAGTAATACTGGCAGCTACACAATGAATGCCATGCTGGGGTTAAGACGGGATTCAAGGTTTCCAACCAGAAATGCAGAGCAAAATGCAGACGTTGCAAACTCATGCAAATTGAGGCTGAAACAAAGGTCAGTGCAAACCCTTGTGAACTACTGTTAATCTCAGAGATTCTCAGAGCTCTGATCGTGCATTTTAATATATAGATAAAGGTTTTCACTTTTGCAGAACTAATCAGGACACTGACTGGTTCCCAGACCAAGAGAATCAAAAACCTTTTATCTCCCTTGACACTGCAGGTGGAACCTCAGGATAGTAAAATTCAATCCTACAGGGTTTTAGTGATGGAAATTCTGTGTTTGCATGCCAGTTTTCCAGCTGATAACTCCTAGAATTGTCAGGACATAAAGACTTGTAAATAACCACATTTCTAGATGACCATCAGTGTATAATTAGCCCATTAAAATTGTCAAGATGCTACTTTTGGTTAAATGTAAAAGATACATCAGTACAATTCTACTGCTTAAGAATGTAAGGGGGTTTTGTGTGTGTATGTGTTTGTTTTGTTTTTTTTTTTTTTTTGCTTTGGTTTTGTTTCTTTTTTTTCAAAAGGAGAAAGCAAGTTTGTTCCTTCAGCAGTGGTTTATTATGAGGGGCATGTTACTGTTATAACACACTGTTGACACCCCAAATCCACTTACTGGCCCTTCTGAATTGCTGATTTTGTAGTGACTGCAGATAAGAAATGTTAGTCAATGAGATATGTACCGGAAATGTGCAAAGTTCTGCAACATTTTAAGCCCACTCAAAAAAATCAAATCCTAGATTTTTCATAGTGAACATTCAAAGACAACTTTTGACTGCACCTCAATCCCCATAAGTAAAATGGAGATGATAACAGCACCTGAGCTCACAAGGTTTCTGTAATGATCAGCTCATTCAGCTTGTACAGAACAGAGGATCAGAACCACCAGTGCCCTGAAGCTCCAGACTTTTACATCAGACAGTGACCTGGCCTCAGGCTGAACATCATTCATGCCAAGAATCCTTCTTAATTGGTGGCCACATAAGGCTGACATGTTGAGCTAGTTGTGCTGTGATGCAATGTATCATGAGACATGTACATTCTCAGATAAGAAAAAGTGTTGCAAGGCAGCAGTCTCTTGTTTTTACATCAGTAATTACATTTGGATTGTGATTTTCATTTTGCAAACATAGTTTTGAATGAGCAATTCTTGTGTTCACAAAGCTTGGAAAAAGCATGCACAGTGCTATAGGAAGCTAGAAGTGCCACCTGATTTGAATTCATTAGTTGATTTTCTCCTTTTCCCTTCATTTGTAATAGATGAACACTAAGAATGAATGATTTGCAGTCATCAGCTGTGTGAGGCTTGCTCTGTATGCACAGTACAGTTTTCCCATGAAAGCTTTGTTTAGAATGCAAAAAATCTACTTGAGAAAAACTGCACATATACAATTTCTAGCATATTTCTGAAGAAGGATAGCAAGTGTGTCTCTGACAGTTTTGCCCCAGAAGTCCCAAATCTACTGTGTTTGTTTGGATGAGTTTGTTTTATTTTGTCAAACTTTTTTTTTTTTTTTGCCTACCCAACTTGTACAAACTCTTTGCATATTTTTTTAATACACATGAATAAAAGATACTCTGGTAGACTGATGTAGTACACAGGCTTTTCAGATCAAATGTTTTCCTTCTCTAGGTGAAATGTGGAAATGAGAGATAGCGTTGTCATTATACTGTATTATTTGTTTGTTTGAACAAATATGGCCACAGCAATCATTTTCATCGATTTTCTAAGAATAACAGTTTAAAAAAAAAAAGAAATCAATAAATGCAAAATTTTCCATGAAACCTTCAGTGAAAAATATTCCTCCCTCAACCTCATGTATATTAAAGTGTACAGAATGTGCTGACTGGCATAATGCAATAAAAGTGATTACTGGGAGGCAGTGCAGGTGATTAAATATCACACAGTAGTCAGAGTTACCTGAAAATATTATGCTTCCAACACTCCAGAGAGGGAAAAACATCACAACAAATAAATTCTTTGGAAGTTTTCAACTCCCAGCCAGCCACCCTTCTCTGTACATGGCTGTGTGGATGGGATTTTAATGGATGCATGACAACAGCAGTCGTCTTATCCAATGCACAGAAGTTCATTAGAAGGGAGGCAGCTGAATGTCCGCCGTAACACAGATTTTGACAAGGAAGGTTTAGGCCCTCCTGAGAAAACACAGGCAGAGAATCTTCCTGTTTACATTTGACGTTGTTAAATATTGAGGAGGTTGTTCAACTGGTTGCTGAGTGAACTGGAGAATTTACTGTTGGCACTAGGGAGACTAATTCCTCACTTGATGACTAGCTGACTTACCCACACATTTCTATGTCCAAAATACGGTAATGATTTAAAGCAGGAAAAAACCATCAATTAGTCATTTTCAAACTCCCTTGAGGTACTGAAAGTATGGAAACTATTATTTGCAGTGGAGAGAAGTAACCTAAGTCTTAGTGCAGAATATGTTGATGATGGCATGAAACTTTAACAAATACAAGATTCTTTGGGTTTCTTACTAAATTTATTGTCAATATAGCTGAAATTTGAGGAGGGAATATGAGTAATGAACCACAGATCAGAGAAATCCCCATAGATATACTTCTATTCATTAGAACACACATTCTCTGTTGAAACTGTACATATTAGAGTTGATACTTTTTACTGGACTTCTACTTCAAATCCTTCATCTCCCTGTACTGTCAGACTGCAGCCCTTTGTCTCATTGCAGACCCCCACTTTTAATGCACTACCAGTTTGCCGATCTATTTTTTTCAAAATTCTTTATGCCTTAATTTATTCCAGATCTTCCTCTAAATAACTGAGAAGCATGAGAAAACTAACATAAACAGTGAGTCTGTTCCCAGGAGTTCTTGAACATCTAAGCTTCACTGGAAATTCTAAGCTTTCAGCACACCTTCTCTGAAAGCTGAATTCTGATTATTCCTCAAATACTATACACACTCCAGTCCATTTGCTTAGATCTGCTCTATTTCTTTGCTGTAAATACACTAAAGTTTTTTTGATTGGGACTGTGTGCCTTTTTAACTTTCTTATATTCCTGTGAATTGACTAATTTGTCAAGATACCCATAAGTAACTTTTCTATACATAGATTTCTGTGTCCTGGTGCCCTGAGCAAATGTTACTCGTACAAAAATGTAGGCTCTCAGCTGTCTGAGCACAAAAGCATATGCTTAACTTGTGCTAGATTGCCCGTATTGGCAGAGCTTTGCTCTGCTACTCAGCCCTGCAGGCCTGTGTCTTTGTTGAGTAATCACCTATCTTCTCATGTCTGGCTTTTGCAACCCACAGACCCACATTTAAATTCTTCAAGGGAGAGAAGCATAGCCACAGTCCAGTACTCTGGACACTTATCTTAGAAAGAAAAGTTGTGTTATGCTCCAAGAAGTTTTTGTGCCTTTTAAAATAAATTTTTAATGTGAATTTCAGAAACTGCCCCAAAAATAGAATTCCATCATCAAATTTTCAGGCAGGTTTGGTAAAGTTGCAGAAGGTTGTAATGTCTATTCAATTTAATTATTTAACCAACATGCGTACCAAGTCATTCCCACAAACAAAACTGTCACTTCATAATGAAGTCATTTCATAATTTGTGCTATTTTGAAATTTCTATAATTTATACTTTTTTTAAATTATCAGTTGCTCCTTTCCATGTCAGACCTTTTGATTTCAATCAAGAATATACAAGTGAAGGTGTCACAAGTGTTTAAATAAGGTAATGATGTTCCAGATAACCAAAGAAATAGTTCAGTAGTTGCCTTTCCATGCTATAAGGTGGCTCACCCAGTATGGAAATGGGGAATGTTGTTAAATGACTGACTGCGCTCTTCTCAATCAAATAGCTTGGAAGTAGCTTGTCTACTAACAGAATAACAGAAAACAAAAAAATATATATATATAAAGTTATGTCAGGGAATTAAGTTTTATCCTAAATCCCTTCAAGTCAAAGGGAAAAATTCCTGTGAATCTGAATGGGTAATGAAGTTGATCTAAAATCAATGGATCATCAGTACAGTTGAGAATATCAAAGTAAAGTTAACATCAATAAACCTATGTGGAAATAATTAAAAACTATAGAAGGATATATGGCTCAATATGACTGATACTGAGCTTGAGTCAGAAAATTTGATCTTATATGGAGTGGCAATTTAAGAAATTTTCAAACAGCATAATTGTTCAATGAATAAAGAGAGTGATACCTTAATAAGCAAACACAGTAGAAGTTCAGGGGAAAAAAAGACTTGAAAAAGGAAATAATGTTATTAAGCAAATTGACAAAATTATTTTAATGAGAGTGGAGGGTGGTGAGGCACGGTTACCCAGAGAGGGGGTAAGGCCTTGGAGACATTCAAGGTCAGGATGGATGGGGCTTTGAGCACCAGACTGAGCTGTAGGTGTCCCTATTCATTGCAGAGAAGTTGGACTAGATGGCCTTTAAGGGTTCCTTCCAACTCAAAAGATTCTATAATTCTATGATAACGCTGTCTACGGAGTGACTATTACTGCTTGTCCGGCAGTACCCCTATCCTTTGTGTACGTCACAGTAGTAATACAGTAGATTTTGCAGAAATGCTCTTACCACAGAGATTACTGTCTAGTCATTTACTGTAGAATTTCCCTGTTAAGATGCAAAGCAGTGTCATAACACTTTTGTATTACCTATTCCTGCTTCCCTCTAAAAATGCAACAAACTTTTGCATATCTTTTAAGAGATTACAGTCTTAAGTACTACTCTTAAGTTTATGTGTGGTCAGAGCATAAGATGAGGAGATGAATGTAACAGGCAGTTAATACTTTCAGAAGTTCTGGTGTCTGTCACATACTTTTTTTTATAATCTACTCTAAGTTGCACAATAATTTGTTCAGTGTCCTGAGTCCACAATGCCTTGCTCAATTATCATGTCTGTGGTTTGTTTTAACAACAATCTCAGGCCACTTGCTTCTATATAACAAGATATATTTGCCTCATTTGCCAGTACCAGAGGTGTACCTGATATTTTATTATTCAAAGTTATATTTATTGTTATGTGAAAGTTTTATTTATTGTTATGCATTGCACAGAGCTGGGCAGGAAAATGTACTTTTTTCAGAAAAAACAACAGTGAAATAAACAGTTTCATACTTGCATTACTGTTCTTCAGTGTGATCCTGCTGCATTTCAAAAAGCTGGCCTTAGTTGCACTACAAGACACATTTCTCCTGCTAGCAAGCCACAAAGTCACGCACCTTGCCTGAACTCAGAAAAAATTCCAGTGTAAACTCCATGCAATCCATAACATACTGAAATTCAAATTAACCCTTGATATGATACGTCTTAAAAGAAATGAGAAAGACCTGAAGCTCCTTCTTTATGCCGGTTATCTAATACAAAAACTAAAGGATTACATATATCAAAACCCTTTTGGGCAGAGTAATAATGACTAAGGGCAAATTATCGTCAGGACTCACTTGAGGTTCTGCCTTTTGTGACTTATGAACCATGTTCTCTCTAGTGAAAATTATCTGTAGTAATGATATGCAGTAGATGGACTTGCTTTTATCGAGAATTAAACAAGAAAAGTGGATGGGTACTATGCTGATGCATAAACACATAAGCAAATACTCAAATAATACAGCCATTGACTGTTGCACATTCCTTGGAAGTTTTAAATTGAAACAAAAGAAGAAACTGAAGAAAAGCTAAAGGAATTCAGTAAGTCACTATCAAATCTCAGACCTCTAATTTCAGCAGTACAAATACATGATATCAGTTTCTATTAAATTTATAGACGTAACACACTAGAACAATGACAGTATTACCTCTCTAAATATTAAGTTATGTAGCCAATAATAAATAAATGTTCATATACTCCTGTTTTGAAGGGCATAAAACCAAAGTAAAGGGTACTCAGTCTCTATTGAACAAGTTTGTATCTTTCTTGATTTTCACTAAAAATTTATCTTGAATTATAGGTAAGAGCAGTCTCATTTTTTCGAGAAAAAGTTCAACAGCTTTATGACCATAAAAATAGGAAGAACTATTCATTAGAACCTCAGTCATTCTTCAGCTATCCAACTAGAAAGTTCTGCTGTTTTCTGGACTTGGTTACCTGTATGTTTCTATAATTGCCTACTTTCGTGACCACCAGTTATTGACATCAGTTATTGTTATCTGGATTATACTCTTTAACACCTCTGCTTAGGTGGCCAAACTCCTAGGGAGCAGTGGTAAAAAAATTATCCAGGGCCTGAATTACTTAGTGGCTGATGACTTACAGAAACTGTTGACATATTTTATGATCAGATGAGAAGAATATACAAGACTGTGTTAGGGTTTTAGCTTAAATATGTTAACAGCATTTGATTAAATTTCAGTATTATATAACCTTCTGTGGTCTACATACATATTTGTAATATAGTTGTACTATAGAATTAAAAGTCTCAATTTATCTACAAGTAGATCTCAGTTCCAAGCTAAGGAAACCTAACTACCGCTAGTGAGCTTATGAATATTTGTCAAGGCAAAATATCTGTGGTAAGTAGAAGGCAGAGAAAGAAATGAAGGGTAGGTTCATGTCACTGTCACTGTCACCTTTCTCATGTTATTGGGCATTCCACAGGTGAGAAAAGTTGTCTCATACAGTGGGCCACAAATTCACATATCAGGTCTGGAAACAGTCCTAGGAAGCTGACTGGGTAACTCCTAGGAACAAAATAAATGTAAATATAACCAGCTAGATGAAGCATGTTGCTATTAGCAGAGTGTGGAAGGAATATTTAAACAATGCATCAGTTTCAATACAATGAAATCTAGGGTCATTACTCCCCTACTTCACAGATGGAGAAACAGAATTATAGAAAGGGAAGAAGATGGAATTGGTGTGAAAACCTAAGAGGGATCTCCAGTCCCAAGAGTTCTTGCAACATGGTTCTCTGAGTTACACTGCCTAAAACATTGCCTACAAACTAGGTGATTTATTCAGCAAAATTGTAACAAGATAATCAATAGCTCAGCAGATATACAAGTAATAAAAATATTATCTTTTCAGCATCTCCTTAAGTTTCTGTACAGATTGGTTAGTTACCTTGGATAGGTTTTGAGGGAATTTAAGTATCTCAAGTTGTTTGTAAGACAGTGACAAGAATATTAAAAATAAATAAATAAAAAGGAAAAAAGATTTTTTCAACAACAACAACAAAAAAAACAGAGAACATGAGAAAATTGTTTTCTTTGCATATGCAAATCTGGACTTCGTAGAAAAACTTGAAGATTTCTTGTAGCTCCTCAGACTTCACATTTCATTTACAGAGCAGTTTGCCCAAACTGTTGGGTGAATACAAGGAAATTCTAAACACAGTAAGTGTGAAAGAAAAAAGTAGTTGGAGTTCTTATCAATGTCCACTTCCAAAAGATATCAGCAAAGTCACAGATCTGCAGGGCTTTCTAAAATGCAAGTCTCTGAGCTAACCTTGTTAGCAAACACCATGTCTTATCTGTGCTATCATCAAGAGCCAAAATATAAGATGTAAAAGCTATGCTCAGACGCAGACACAAATGCTATTCAAAAGATATCCAGCGTAGCCTTTACTTTAATGGATCCAAAATTAATGGATGAAAAAGATGCATAGGATCAGAAGGACATGCTGATTTTCATTCATACTGCTTGCTTTGCAGTTCATGAAAATCTGAATATAAAGCACAGTATACAATTCCCTGACTCAGCTTTTCGCTCTTGTTGGCTAGTGGCATCACGGACCCATACGGGCTGTCAGACTGGTATGGGAAAATACAGCAAGGACACAGGCACTCTATCAGCCTCTTCAACAACCTTCATCTGCAAACAGTATTTCCTCAGTTAAACTGCAGGCTTCTTCAAAGATTTATGCCTGTTTTTCAAATATATCTGTATTAAAAAGCAATAGACAGATTTCCAGTTAGCCTGCTAAAGGCAGAGTAGGGGGAGAAAAAACAGGGAAGTCACTGAGGTCCACAGTGTGCAAGGAAAAAGGAGTCCAGCAAGAGTACGATGCCGTATATCATCTATTATCACACTGATTAAAAGTGAGTTTCTTTCCTTACCCTCATTCAACAAGACACTAACCACAGACATTCCATAAGGTATTTTTTGCCCTACTTATTTCATACACACAAAGGCAATTGCTGCAGTTCAGTTTACGTTTGGTGTGTTTGAAGAGTAAGAGAGAAAATATCCCATTGCTTCCTACAATACACTGTTGATGGACAGAAAGTGCTCCTGATTTTAACAACCAGGAATATAAGCTTTGTTTCCCCAGTGGGCAAATATCTCTGCTCTGCTTTGTTTGAATACTGAGGGATTGGACATCTTTCACCACTCGGGTAGCAATGTGCTGCCTGATGGGTAAGAGCTTTCCACATGCTACAGACATGCAGTTAAGCACGTTAGCTCTCCAAAGAAAGATCACAGCTGTGTTTCTCTGTAAACTCTGGAGGACTTACTGTAGACAAAAAGAAAAGCTTGAAGCAAAAATCCAGCGGCAAACAGAATAACATAAACAATTGCTTTTAAATCCTGTGGTAGACATCACTTCTGCATATTTTCAATGTTTATTACACACTTAAAAAAAATGCTGCTGCCATAGAAGTGTACTATGATGAAGTTACATATCAACAGAAACTACGAATAAGAGCTGTACAGTCTGGGGGCTGGCTGAATTTGAAACCAACTCACACTACTTGTTTGTATGCCTTTTAAGGTGCTTTAATGCCTTTGAAAATCTCTGTCTTAAAATTCATGTCGTCTCTAGCCAAGGACATAGATTATAAATCTGAAAATTAATGATCATAGAGTCATAGAATGGCCAGGCTTGAAAGGGACCTCAAAGATAATCCAGTTCCAACCCCTTGCTATGGGCAGGGTTGCCAAATCATAATGAGTTGTTTTTTTTTGTGTGTGTGTGTCAAAGAGTCCAGTTCAGTGTTTCAGACCAAGTCCTCTGTGGTTTGAAAGACAAAGCACTCAAGAGAGAGATTCAGATAAAGTAAACACTCCCAGCATTACAGAAAGATTAAGAAAAATAAATTTAGGTATAATACTTCCTTACCTGCACTCAAATAGCAAATGATGGTGGGAGGAATAAGTGAACAACTCAAGAAAATGAAAACGCTCTACCAGAAGAGGATAGCTCTTGATCAGCTTTCTAGAAGACACAGCCACACAGATCCTGAGAGTAGGAAAGTCAGCCCTGTCTAGTCCTTGTGTAGCTTCTTATGCTGTATGTCTATTCCTAGGTTATGGAATAATCCTATCTCACAAAAGGTGATCAGTGTCAAGGCACTCAGATTATACATTAAGTGATTGAAACTGAGTATTTATATTCCATGTTACAAATAAAAAACATTTGCTAGCAAAGTATTAGAAAAGATGGGCCATGATATGAAATATGGAATTTGGTTTGGAATGAGTAGTAAAAGAATTTAAAAATTGTGAACATCAGAAAAAAGATTGCTAGGGATACAGTAAGATTTGCATATGAGGGCTGCAAGACCTAGGGTGATTTACTCGAGAAAAAGGGATTTAATTAAAGCATTTAAGATTATGAAAGGTAGAGTAAAAACTAGCCAGTTCATCTTTTTAACAGTGTCTCTGAACAGCAAAACAACAGGAGGGTCACTTGAAGTTAATGACAGGTAAATGTAAAACAAAAGACGGAGAATAATACTTCACACAGCATGTAATCAGCCTGTGGGATTTCTGTCATGGAGGGTCACTAAGTCAAATACTTTGGCTGAATTTTAAAAAGGGGAAGGTAATTTTATGACCAAGGTGATAATTTTATGAACAATGGTATTTATGTTTGCTAAAATAGGGATCATTAAAATTCACATGGCCAAGCAGAAGATGTTTACCTAGAAGGAATTTATTCCACTTTAGTTACTGTCCACCCTAGACTTGTCCCGCATTACACAGTTGTCAAGTGATATTTTCTGATTGAATCAAAATTGAGACGTTAGTTAAACATCACACTCAGAGAGGGAGGTTGTTCACCCTAGCACACACAGACCTGAAAACTAGACTTCTGAGTGCATCATGAGTCAGGTCCTACACTGTTAAAATGATTTGTAGCTGTAAGGATACCATGCGTGGAACAGAAGTGACAAAGTATCGTGCCACTTGAGGAGTCCGACAACTGAAATCTGTACGGTGCCTATCAAAGAAAATTTCATTCTGAGTCCCTATAAGAGATAAGACAACTTCCTAGAGTAAATACTTCAACTGAGCTAGAAGTGACTGCACATTACATGGCTGACATAGAGAACAAAGAGGAGAATTTTTCTCTAGTTTAAGCATTACAGAGTGAAATGTTATGAGTCATTGAATGATAATAATTTGAATAGACCACCATGGTGGACTCTTCATGGTGGCCAAACCTTCTTCTACAAACAATAATTTGCCTTTTTTTTTTTTTTTTGGCAGTTGTCTTTTCATCACAACTCACTTCTTAAAAAGTACTTTTCACTTTTCAGCTTTATTATAGAAACAAAATAAATTTCCATAAATAAACATTTATTAATTTTGAATTAATGCTGTAAATACATAGCAATTGTGTAAAGGAAGATGAAGGGAGAGTTTATTAAAATAGCATGGTACTTAAATATAGATAGTAAAAAGGTAATATCCTGAAATTCTCATCTTCACAACTTAGATTTTGATTCCATGATAATAGTATTATTAATGTAATGTTTAATTACTAACAAATAAAAGTGATTATTGCAATATATCTAAAAGTCTATTCCCTGGACACATAGTTTAAATTATGCATATAATCCTCCTTAAAAAATAAAAGAAAAAAAGCTGCAAAAATAAAACATTATAGTTAATCCAGACCAAAACCCAGTAACTAAAGATTGCAGAGACTTGCTTGTTCTTTCAATATTTCATCCCATAGAACATGTTTGTGAACAAGGTTGCAAGCTCTGGGTTACCAATGAGCAATGCGATTCCAATCAAGTGCTACTGTAGTTGATGGCTTTTCAGTGCAATTTAGATCACATAAGAACTTGTTCCCAGCTGAATTTAAAATCCTAATTGTAATATTGACACAAGAAACTTGCATCTAACAATTACACCACTCCCTAGATCAGAAAAAAGAAACACAATATATAATTATGTTTCCAGAAAACATAGCTCAAAAAATGAAGCACAGATCAAGTACTCTTTATAGAACATTGTTGCTAAAGCAGTAAGAGCAAATGCATTTGAAAGAACCACAACTTAATCCTAAACAGTTCACAGAGACAAAACTCGTTCAAGTAAGAAATTTGTTAAAATACATTCAGTTCTGTTTTATGCTTACACAAAGCCTTTAATATATATGAAAAACCTATCATTTTTACCTCACCTTCTTTATAATTAAGACAAGTTAATTTTCTTCATCTCCAGTAAAACTCTTGTTACAGCTTCAACCATATTCTGCATTTTGCCATGATCAGATTCTACCCGAGGGGAAAAAAAGTTTTTGTTCAGTTCACAAACCCATTTTAAGGCAAACATCATTGTTCACCTGCAGATTGTGGTGTTTGCTTTGGAAAGCTCCTTTTTTAAATGCAATGACCTTGCAATGGTTAGTGAAAATGCATAAAATAAGTTTTTTATGGCCTGGCTGTATTAAAGTAAGTGCAAGTGATTCCATTGGCCTCAGTGAACTTTGAAAACTGTCCTAAGCTGAGAAGAGTTTAGTGTGTGCATGTGAACAGATGAAACATAAGCTGTGATACAATTGAGAGAGAAGAAGTACTTTTTGATGATGACAAAAGTTTGCTGAGCAGCAGAAAGTCTTCTAGAATGAGCTAGACAAACATCTTCCAAGAATGACACAGATATAATTTACTTTGCTTTGAAAGAGATGTTAATGCCTCAGCACGATCTAGGAACCAAAAGACTTCAAAGAACCATTAAAGTAAAAGCTGAAGTATCTTAAAGAATTGATTATAAAATACTTTACTGAAGTTATCAATCAAAGAATAGAGTGAATGAACTTAAAAGTCTAATAAAAATGTATTATTAACAAGTACACATAAAGTAAAATTTTATAAATTTAAATACATTAAAAAATACTAGTGACATTTGAATTTCTTAGGCTGCTAGGAAAGATTATTTGGTGGCAATATATTGAGTCAAATCTTGCCCAGGCCTCATTTATTGCATTTAAAGGAGGCATGGGGCTCCTCACATCTGCAGGTGGGAACCTCAAAATGAAAATAGACTCAAAGGAAAAAGAACGTCAGTCTGAAGAGAAGCCTTCTCATTATTATCTAATTCTGGCAAGTGGATGTACTTAATTTGTCATCCTGTCTTTGGACAGACTCGATCTAACCTTTAGCCTGAGCTTTATTTCCTGTGGTTACCAAAGCCAGTCTGCTCTTGGTCTGTGGTCAGTTCTACCTGTGGAGGTCAAAAGTTAATTCTTTTTACAGCCTCTTGCCTATGACCATTTCCTTTAATTCATCTTTCCTTGACATTTCTTTTTGGCCTTAACATAAAAGCTGAAGTTATAAGGCATCCTAAGGCCTATTAAAGGTCTGCAGCAGTCTTTCAGTATTACCACATCCCCTCAATTATTCTCTATGTACTTTTCTTGGTTTTGAAGCTAAGAGCATTTTCCCACTGAATCATATACACCTAGAGTAATAGGTGACTAGTGCCTGGTTATCGCTAAAATTTAAATAACCTCTCTTGTCCCATCCAGTTCTATTTCTATGGTGGAAAAACTCACTTCAGGTTTGAGGCAAAACTATTCTGAAAGAGGAAATTAAAATGCAGAAAATCCTGAAATCCCAAATTTTTCTAGATATTGGCTCATTACCTTCCTTCTAGTGAAACTTCTAGAAACAAAAAGGGAGCTCTCCTCCTCACTCCTGCTTACACAACGTCATGCATGCAAGATGATGTTGCTAAGCAGCTCAGACTTGTTTAGCCCATTGAATCTCATAGCTGCACATCATTCCTTTCCTTGTAGAACAGGTGTTCAGAGAACTGGAAAGGAACTATAATGCTGATCCAGAAGCAGAAGGCTTCCCCACCAGCTACAGAGAAGCAGGAGATGTAGTCGGGTTTGGGAGAGCTGGATTTCCTGAACAATTCTGGCAAATCTACCTTTCCTAATACCAGTAGAGACATTGTCAGCTAAGTATCTTTCCTACTCTTTGCACTTTTACTCCATAATCAATCATCAAGTGACTAATTATATTACTTTCTTGCTGAAAGAAAGACAAAATGAAGTAAATATAAATAGCATACAGATTCTTTACCTTTATCCAGATACCTTTATCTGAACATTTGTCATATCATTTTAAAATATCTCTGTAGGGATACAGCATCTCTCTCCTCTCACAGTTTATATACTAGTAATGATTTACCCCAGCTACTTTGCAATGAATAATTTGACAGACTCTTTTCTTCTCCCAGTAGGTGATTATAGAGAATTCTGTCTCAGATAAGCTGTTTCTTATTATATTTGTTTATTTGTTTACTTGTTTTGTTCTTGCCTGTTATTCTTCTTTATTATTATTCTGCCCTCCTATATAGTATTTATTCTAAAAGTAAGAATGTTCTATTCTCTGGAATAGCTTCCTTTCAGAAATCTATAGGATGTTATCATGTCTCTTCCAAAGGTGGACCTTGAAACTTTAATTCTTCTTACCTTAATTTCCCTCCAATGTTACTGCCTTCCTTAAGTCCTTCCAAATTGTCAGTATCTGTCTGGTATGAAGTTTCCCAGAAGCAAGCCCAATAGGGCATGCTAGAGCTGTGTAAGCAGTAACATGTTCATTTTACTGCCCACTATTCCACTTATTCTATGGTCATTCTGTCCCTTCTACTCTCTTTTCCTCTCTCTCACTTTGTCCTTGTTATAATTTAAAATATAATATGTTTACTAAAATAAAAAATATTCAAGTGAGTTCCGATTTAGCTTGTTTTGTGGTGTGTACAAAAATATCTTTCATATTGGGGAAATTCTTAATCCAGTTGGACAGGAGCCGAAGTTTCTGGTTATGCAGCGTGGCTCCTAACTAGCAAATCACAGTATCAAGCCACACTGGTGCATGATGTTCACTCACTGAGGTGAATATGATGGCTATATAGAATAGTAAGTTCTTCTGTTGGATCTACATTCCTGTGGGGAAATTAACATTTGGAATTGCATTGAAAAGTCATTCTTTAGGTCTCAAGGGCATATGTCTACACTTGTTTGGAAGGTCTCATTCTTGCATTTTTCCAATGCTAAATGAGCACAGTGTAATGAAAATCACAGTATTATTTTTATTGGCAGCTGTTATACTGGCAAATTTTTTTACTGCAAGCTCCCTCCATGAGGTAGTATGCATTCCACCCTCATTTGAATGTGGTCGGAATGTTATGAGAGGTTAAAGCTTTCTCTTCTAATGGAAATGCTTTTAACTATGTTTACTTTAATTAAGAGCCAAAGCTGAACAGCTCCTTGACAATGCCTTGAACTCCAATTTTTTTTCTGCTGAAGAAGATAGCTAAAGTTATCTGCTCTGCACTTTGGATGAATAGAGGAGAGAAAATGATAATGTGCTAACTCCTAACATCACTCACTACTTCGTTTCCAGAATTCGTTAACCTTTGTGTGCCAGCAGCACGGGGAACGTGCAGGTAGGGAATTGAATCTCAGAGACAGTTTTTCTTTAAAAATAAATAAATAAAGCAAATAATTTATTTAATTGCTATTACAGTCAATAGCATCATATTTTGACTTTATGCAAAACATTCTGGCTAAGATCCAAAGATCCTGAAGGACTATGCTGGTCATTCATTGTCAGTAAGAGTATTAAAAACATAGTGCATGGGTAGATCTTTTCTTCTTTAAAACTGGCATGCAGTGGCTCATTCCCTGAAGGGTTCTACTGAGTCAATGCAGTTACTCATAAATATTACACATTACTAACGATAACAAGGTACTAATAAAGGTACAAACAAAGAAAAAGAAAGATGACAAATAAATCTTTATGTAAGTGTCTATGAAATGTTTGCCCTTTTTCTTCTTTAAAATTTTATAAAGGAAGATGCTGACAATTGCCCTGATCCCTCCACTGAGGGCCAGACTTTCACAGATTTAAGGATTCAGTTGGATATGTGTTCCAAGAACCTTGTGAAAATACTCAACAAGATGGAAAATCAAGACATTTGTGAATAATCAAGAAACACGTTAAATCAGTGCTACATCTAAGTGGTACATCATCATTATTAATGTATGACTAAATGCAAAGTATTCTCTGCAAAATATGGATTATCGAGGTGCTCAGAGTTGGAAAGATATTTGACTATTCACTTTTTTATTCTGAATACTTTTAGGTAGGCTTTACTGCTACCTCCCTAAAAGCAAAATGCTACAAGATGCCACAATATGCACAAGAGACTTTGAATCTAGTTATAAGACTTGGGCATAATATATAGAAACTACCTAATAACATCTATTCATAAATATTGAGTGATAAGCCCCTCATAAGATGTTTTAAAAGTTGACTTTCTATTCTGATAGCCTGAAAGCATCTGGAAATCCAAGAAATTTACTCCTGTTAGCATGAAACAGACTCAACACACAGGTGGCAACTGGGTATTTAAATAATGTCTTTTTAAATGTTGCTTGGTGGGACTTTCAGTACTTGATCCCATGCTCAGACCTGAATAAAGCTTGAAAGCACCTACCTGAATGTTGTTGCAGAAGGTCAGATCATGGAAAATGTACTGAGCCACTATTTATGTCTTAGAAAAGACAACATAACTAAAGCTAACTCTCTTCTTATATGCTCCTAAGAATAAGCAACAATGGCAAAGGAAATCTCCTCTTTTCATCAGAGGATAACCTCCAGATCAAGTTAAAGAAAACTGGTAGAATAGGGCAGAGGAAATCAGCTGCTGGGTTTTGCTATGTTTTAATCAGTAAACAGAGGACACCCATTTCCAATCTGTTAATTCAGAGCTTTTCACAGGCACTAATCACATTAAAATAATGTGAAGCAATGCTTTCTATTGAAATTGTATCATTCGATATATCAGAGGAATGCATTTTCTTTTCATGATTTTAGTTTATATCCTGGCAGCAGAGCAAATGTGATTTCTTTGACTGATGGCTTGTTGTATTTGTGTGCATATTTAATCAACATATAAACAGTACATATATCTGTGTAGTCACAGTCAGCCACACTCTGCTGTCAGCTAAGCCAGGGTAATTCAAGAATAAATGCCACTGAAATCAGTGAATTTACTGCAGGGTAGCAGGGATCAGAATCTGTTCCCCTCTCCTGAGCTGCTGAAATAAAACCACAGTGTACACAAATAAGAGCTCTGGTCTTTAAGAACATTGAGTTTCCTATGTCTGAATTTTGGCTTTAAATAATTAAAAAAAAAAAAAAAAAAAAGAGGAAAGAACTAAGTTATGCCTTAAGTTAAAGCTGCAGACTGATTTTTTAAATTTAATTAAATGGGGGCTAGGGGGATGTTGTTCTTTGAGCTTTTGTGGTACAGACAGCACAAGCCCTGGCAACTCCAACCCTTTTGCTTTGGGGATGGATAATGTAGCCTCCCTGCCTCTGCCTGAGGGAAAACCAAGATAATGACCCCACTCCCTTCAGCATGATTGGCAGAGTGTGGATGGCAGCTTATGGGCACAGAGGGGCTGTAGCAGTTCTTTCACAAGTGCTCTGTCTAGGAGATACTATTTTTCCCCAAAGAAAGGATAAAAGCTGACCTTGAAGTCATGTTGTCTTTAAATGGAAAAACTTGGGCCATTCCTTTGTTTACTTATTTTAGAAATGAACTTGAGATCTGTCTTGTAACATTTGGTACAAAACTCCACAAGCACTAAGCATTTTATTGGTCTTAGCTATCCATACTTAGTTCCAGCTCAGGCTGATTCAATAAATGACTTTTTTTCACTCCCAGGATTCACACTTAGCTATTCAATAAGGGCTTTAATGAAATGTTTTCATTGTAACAAATAAAAAAATAAAATTGTAATGGGCATTTAGATATAAAATCCCATTTTCCATAATAAGGTCATTCAAATAAATCTAGCATGAAGGAAAGCAACTACTCTTTGAAGTCCCAGCAGGAACTTCAGTGGAAGGTTTGAATTTAGAGATCTGGTCTGCATTTCTGACTGATGTGAAATGATTTCCCTCACCTCACCCAGGCAGAGAATGCTTTGAGTAGTTTATTGCAGTGCCTGTAGTTTTGCCAGACACTGTTTCTGGGTCTGGGTACAGCAGAGTTTCATCTGTTGACGTGGCATCTGCTTATAAAGAGGTGCAGTAAATGGGTGCTCTAGGGGCAATTTCTGAAGTTGCAAAGTTAACTGTCAACAGAAAGTCTGAACATCTTTTAAATACTAGTTTGGACGTGACACAGTTTCTCATTGATAGCCATCCCTCTGTGCCTTTTTCTAGCTCCACAACACCCTTTCTTTCAGAACATGGCTTTATACGCTTATATAAACGTGTGATCAAGACTTGTGACAATGCTTACTGTTTAAGGACAGTGTGTTTGCATGTATTCTTAGCAGCTCAGTGGCACAGACTTCATGGGTACTGTTTTAAGAAATCCTTGATGCAGACATTGAAAAAAACCTGCACTGGGAAATCTTTCAGAGAACTCCCTTGTCTCCTTCAGAATATGAACACACAGAAGGTTGCACAGGCATGACTCAGGTGTGACATAATCACAAACTGTAGGTAGATATAGAGTGAAAGGTCAACTAGATAAAAAGGTTTAAACAAATTGTTTACAACCAAGGAAATAATGTGATAACATAATAGCTGTTGCTGAGAACTAAAAACATCTTTCCTCATCATTTCACTCACTTATAAATACAGTCCACATTCAGATATATATGACAAAAATAATTCTGCTCTGGCTGAAGGGGAGGGAGTGCATAAATAACGTCCCTGTATTTCTCCCAGCTATGATTTATTTGCTATGTTTCTGGATCCAGGCTGACACTTCACATGTCAGGCAAGCAGTGGGCCCTTGTATGAAAAGATTTTCTGCACTCCTCTAATGCCTGATTAGTGTTTAACTAGCATCTGTCACTTCATCTCAGTTACAGTCTTAGGTATTCCCTTGGTTAAATCTCCCTAAACAGTAAATTGGTGCAGGTCATACCTTTCCCAAGACCAGATGAATTTTATGAATGGCACTAACACTCCTCACTGTAACCTCAGCTATTTAAACAAGCACTCCACAATGCTGTGGGTGAATGTTTAGGGCCTATAAGCCCCTTGCTTCACTTCTAGATCCCTCCTGAATCTGGATTTTAACTGTAAAGCTTAACACTAGAGCTCTGTGAATAGATGCCTAGAGTATTGCTTTAGGGTACAGTGTTGTGCCATGCTGATGTGCCCTTTAATGTGCCTATAGTGGGTAGTGATCACAAGCTGTATGTCAAAAACATCTTTACTAATGAATCCAAAGTGAGACTGGCATGCACTGCTGTCCAGCTACTTTGTTTTTCAGAAGTGAAGGAGAGATCGAATCTCTCTTATCTTAACACTAGTACTTGTCCTGAGTGGCTTTACAATTGTACCAGTAGGCCTTGACAACTTATAGAAAAGTGAGATAAATAGATAAAAGAGCATTCCCAGATCATCTTTTTTGTTTTGCTCTGGTGCTACAGTGCCTGTCCTTTCCGATGAAAGTACCAGCCTGTTCCAGGCTGTTGCCATAGCTGAATAAGACATTCTCATCCTTTCCAGATCATGAGACCATCATAAATACTGGAAAACTACAGTTCAGATCCTGCTTTGTTTAAGGCTATGTGTGTGGAGGGATGCGCTACTTTATCAAACTGCAAGATCAACAAAGTAATGCCACAAAAAACTTATTGATGCAAAGAGGGAAAATGAGGCTGGGGAAGAGCAAAAGGACCCAGAGGAGGACTCTATGGAGAGGAGCTGGTTGTTGCAGTCACTGCATTGTCAGAGGCATGACTTGAATGTACACAAACTGCAGCTTATGGTGCTATGGCTGTATCCTGAAAGCAGAGAGGTTTGTGTCAAAGCAAAGAGCAGCACTGCTCCACCCACACAGCCATGCAGGAGGAGAGGTCACACTCAAGCGCAGGGGTTGTTCACCTACTGAGCTAAAAATCTTACCGTTTCATAAATGCTGCTGTGATACATGTTTGCTTAAGGCAAGTTTCCTCTTTTTATTTTTTTCTCATTTTATTAATTTATTGATTCCCTACCTGAAGAGACTTGCCAAAAGATTAGTCAGCATAGTCCAGGCTGCTATTCACGAAGCATATGGGAAGAAACTGATACACACAGAAGTTTTGTAAAGAGGTCAGCTGGAAAAAGGGCTATGTTGTACAGGAAGGTATGTTGTGTTCAGATCACTTCCTTTTTCAGAGGGAGACAAATCAGAAATACAAGAGAAAGTGTCATTGCTCAGGTATATGAAACAATTTCTTAAGGTGTTTTTTTGCCTCACACACAACCATCTTTCCTTATTCTAGAAGGAAATTTTACTGACAAGTTCTCTAAAGTTCTCTAATAACTTTTTGTGCAGTTTTTTTTCTTATTCGCAACAATCTAAATCCCCGCACATGGAAGCACTCTGGCTTTCACTCAGCTAGGCGTTTGCCAGCGTCATTCTTCATACACAGTGCGCCATTTTTTCCCCACCCTTCTGGCTTATATACGTACTTGCCTGCATAGGTTCATCATCTGCCTTCTGTCCCTTCATTATTAGCCCTTGTAAAGAATAGTATCTCAGCATCCATGAGCACCCTATGGACGCAATTTTTTATTTACTACTCCACCACAGAATTATACATGAAATGCAGCCAAATATTTGCATGTCAGTCTGTCTGGTCTTCATTCTTTAAAACACCCTTAATTCCCTATACCTGTGTACCCATTATTTTGAGACCAATGTTTGACCTCAGATTTTAAGCCACAAGGGAGCTTTTAGATCATCCAGTCTGATCTTGTTTGTGAGTCAGACTTGGTAATTTCATCTCATTCTCACTGTATGTGAAAGCATAATGCACATTCTTAAGTAATTTTATATATAACATGCAGTGATGTTTAATAACTAGTAATAAAATGTATCTAAATGGCATCTAAGTATAAAAGAAGGCTGAATTCACCTTGCAACATTATTGGCCGACTGAGAATTTCAGCCATTTGCTGGAAAGTTTAATGCAAGCTTTGAAATTTGGAAAGCATGCTCCTTTGTGTAAGAAATCCTCCATTTCTCATCATGAGTTTCTGAGAAACCATTAACATTTTTTATTTAAAGTAATAAGCTCAGAAGAAGGGGATGTAGCCATGAGATAATAGCCTTTGTGAAATCACTAGGTGTGCTGAGGTGAATCCGTGGATACTCAACATAATGACAGGATCATCAGCTAATGCCTACTTTTATAGAGTTTTAATATTCTAATCACTTTTCCAAGAAATAATCTTTATATTTAAAGGCATAAGGACAGTGTTAGAGCCAAAAAATGTTAAAATAATATTATGTTACTCTACGAATCTTGTAGACAATTAGTTTTAGTAGAACCTAATACACCATACCGATTCCCTTACACTGTGAGGTTTTCAGCTAAAAGAATTACAGAGGTTATGCATGCTCATTATATCTCAACTCTAAGCCAATTGAGCTTTTCTTCCTCAGAGTCCACAGGCTCATCTGCTTGGTTTCTTGATTAGGATGGCAAGGGAGCCTGATGGTCCCTTGTGACTGGCTCTGTGATTGAGCCACCCCTAAGGCTGGGGTTCCAGCATGACTGTGGAATTCAGGACACATGTATTTGGTTCCAGACTCTCACACATGCTTTACTGTACAGGAATCCCTACTGATAGCTATCGATGAGGTAGACATTAAGACATGTCTTAATGCTGCTGGTCTTAATTAGTATGCAGAAGGCTGGAGACGCCCACCAATAAAAATATATATGCAAAGTACTGTCCTTAGATGGCTTATGAGAAAAAGTTCTTGCTATTAAAAATTAAACTTTTTACAACCACTACTATTTTCTTAGCTACAAAGGAGGAGTTAGATAAATCACATTGTGAAAAGGGAATTAGTGTTTTGGAGAATACCATGTGGAGAATATCATGTGGAAGGTATATGCAATCATATACTGCAGAAGACAGAGAAAATACTTATCATATTACCAAACATTTATTTCTTGCAAGTGTGAACTCACCATTTCAAACAACTAATGCAGTTTAAATGGAGAAAGTGATTTTGTTTGCTTGCATGCTTTCTTGGTCTGGATGCACTATTTAGCACACATTTCTCCCAGGACAGTAGCAGAAATATCAGATATATGACTCTGATTGTGTAGGTAAAGTATCTGACCTGATTTAGAGATAGGCACGTCCAGAGAATATCTCTGCCTGTTGTTATGCCTCTAATGTCTATGGGATAAATAGTCTGCTGAAGAATCCTAACAGGTTTAAATTAGATCAGTTGCCTAACTTTTAATGGGTATAATTAGATGAGGATAATATTTTAATTTACCTGGAGGTGATACTACCTCAAAAATGCTTTTGCTTCCAAACCTACAGGCCAATCTGCAAACACATATGTGCATGCTACATCTGGTCTAAAAGAGCTGTCAGAGATTGTCCTTAGATATGAGCCAGTTTTCAGGTTGGCCAAATAGGCCTCTGGAAAGGAATTAAATGCTAAACTCATAAAATTGCTAGTCTGCAGCCATTTAGCAAGTATCTAATAAATACAATTGTTAGAAAGAAAAAGTTATTTCAGGATAAGCAGGCAAACTTGTCCTGTCATCATATTTCAGATCACAAAGTCATACAAATTTTCAAATGAGAAAGTTCATTGCATCTGGGATAAGGCTACGTACAAAAGCACAAAAAATACACGACCAAATAAGAGGGGGTTCTTAACTATAGTAAAGCCACAAAATCACTTTACTAGTGTTTACACAGAAGACTATAAAGTAGCCATGGGGTTATTTTCTGATTTTTTTCTGACAGAAAATGTAAATATTTTCCACGCTGTAATGAGGATTTTATGATATTACTTGTAACATTACTGGCATCCAAGTATTACTGTATTAAAGTAAGCAAGAAACATAATTTTTCTCGAGTTATTTTTTTCCACTTGAATTGGCAATGAGATTGTGTATTCCTAAGCCACAAGAATAAAATCTTTGGAAACTAAAAGCAACCAACAGTACATACTGGGATGTCAGTGATCCATAAAGGCTGTATGTGGATTTATATAGCAGATAAATAGTATTTTGACATTAGACTGCAAGTAAATCCTTAGTATTTGGATCTTTTGTCAGAGTTTTACAGAATATTAATCTCCAACAGATAATACAAAAATCTTTCCAGGAGGAGAGCAAATTAAGAGACAGTGGCCTCAAAAGATATGCAGCCAAGTGAGCCACAGGATTTGACATTAGACCTACGGAGTCAAGTATGCGATAAAAAGGGATGGAGGAAATTAGTTTGGTCCATTCTAGCAATCCTTGGTAAACCTAAAAGAAAGCAATCAGTTCACACCTTAGCTGACACTGCAGGTTCACATTAGATATCCAGGAAAACACATCTCAGTTCCTTCAGTATATTTCCCCTGTATTTAGCTTCAGTTCATGATGGCTTCCTATTACAGAATTAGTGACTGTCTTGAGCAAAGACTCATTCTTTGGGCTATTTTTTCCTTTTCTGGCAATTTGCTGCAGGACTTCCCTTTGTCCCTTATGGTTAAATTTGGGAGCTATGCAGACACTATTTCTGATTCTCATAACCCCAGATGGGTTAAGAGAAGTCACTGCTGTAAGGGCCAATCACTTTATTTATTTACTTTCCTTCTATAAGTTTAAGCCCCAAATTGCCTTTTTTTTCTTTAAGCTTTTGTCTTAAAAAGCTTAAGCTGTTACCTGAACTTTTACTATCATGCATAGAAGATCCAAACAAATGAACCTTTAATCAGGCATTTGTCTCCTTTAAGTACCAAAAGGGCTCTTAGCAATGGGATAGCCAAAACTGTATTGCTGAAATCTCTTCCAGCAGTCAAACAATCTGTGTGAACATTTTTTGTTGCCAAATAACACATTCTTATATTCACTTATTTCTATTTTATTTTTGCTATCTGGGTAGTGATTGAGATATCATGGGCTTTAAATTTGCCGGTAGGTAAAATTTGTAAGGCATCCAGTCTCAATTGTCAAACCCATCTGACATCTAATTGATAAAGGTCACATCTCTCAAAACAAATACACAAACAAACTCACAAAAAAGGTTCAATTCATGATCACTACAAAATGCCTTTGCTATTTTTTATTTTGAGCTGCAGTCTATGGGCTGGTTTCCACAGAAGACGTAAGCCTGGAGGAAGGTTCTTCTCTGTCCTTGGAGTGTATACTCATCTTCAAGCAGTGGAGTCATGCTCCTTATTCCTCCCCCTTCAGTAACCTCATGAGCATAACTTCGACAGGAAAACATACAGAGAGCCTATATGCAGGAATACTCAGTACTCCTACCAAATTACCCTCATCTGAAACCTTTGCAAGACTTTTTAAGGGAATGGATCAGGGAGGGACAGATTGATAATTTTGATGTTCATAAAGGTCAAGCTGGCTATTAGGACATGAAATGTGGCTACAGGGCTGCATTCCTGTAGTGAAGGACAATTCTACTGACTTGGAGGCCTAGGACTCTATTCCAGATCCACTTAAATGCCAGTTTAAAGATTTATGTGGATGCCATCTAACACATATATTCTACTCTGATTGATTACATGGAATTCACGGAATTTACGGATTCATGAAATTCATGGAATTACATGGAGCCCAATTTATGGGCTTTTATTCATGCCACCATGTGCTGATATTTTTTCTCTTACCAATGTTGGCCACAATTGAAGTTAAGACAATGGCATTATACACTACGTCATTTCCTGGAACCAGTTAACAAACAACAGCATAATACCTGGACAAAACACATTTCACTGGTTGGTAATGATGGATAGAAGTGTCCAGTGGGCCTCATACATTGTCAAAGCTGAAAAACCCACAATGTGAAAGTAATTAAAAAGATGGAGGGAGATAGATAAAGAGAAGAAAAGCTTTCATGATTTATAATTTGCTGTTTTCAAATGCTTTTTTGCATGAACAATCTTACAAAGTAATGAATTTCTTGATCTTTCACCCTGTTGTAAGAAAGATCCTTCACCTTTAAGTGATGGGTTTATTACTTCAGAGAGTTACAAATTTAATGAAATTAAAATGTAAATTGTTCCACTTTTGTTTTCAAGTTATTTTGTTTTGCTGTAAAGCATAAATTTTAGGGAGATCAAATCATCATTTGATTCCCACACATTCACACAACACAATTTTGATTAGTGTTTTTTTTTAATCTGCTTTCAGTATAATACCAGAATCTGTGTATCAGTAATTTAGATGCAGATTATCTCATTGGCTACTCATTAGCTCTATGAGCTCATGCAGCACCCTCAGTTCAGTGACACAAACTTATCAGGATCTCAATATAAACTTTCTAGAAAAAGATTTTTCCCCTTTAGAATATTTTATCTTGTGATCAAGAAATTAAGCCACATGACGTTTTGATAAAAAAAAAAAAGTTTGATTCTTTGTTTTCTCAGCTAAAAATAAATAAATAAATGGTGAAAGTACTCAAAGAGGTTTGAGGCTTTCAAAAATATTTCTCTAATTTTAATATCCAGGCGTTCTCAGCTGAAAACGGGTTTAAGAAAACTAGGAGCATGCTGCAATATAAAACATCATAAACAATCATTTAAAAATAATTATGTAGACATGCTCCTTCTAAAATTAATCCCTCATTTCATTGTGTGACAAGGGCTGAGAGGCTGGAGTAGTCAGGAGAGGAATGTGGTATTTGTTCCTCTCCTCTCAAACTTGTTTCTTCCAAAGCTTTTGCTCAGGAGTACACTCTTCTCTTCAGAATGTATAGATAAAGAGCAAACAGTCCCTGAGAATGTGACTCTTACATGGTGAAGACAGCATTAGTTGAGAGCTGTCATTGATCTGCTGAGTCAGGTTAGAGAGCATGAAATTCTCTTAAATGTGATCCAGTACCCATCCATGCCCTTCAAAATCTTTGTCTTCATTGAGCACTCAGGGAAAGACAGGGCAATATTACTTATGTAAGTAAAGATATATTAAGGCTCTTTTTCAAGCATACGCTGGATAAACTTAATTCATGGTTGAGTTGATGCTATCAGAATTTCTTAATTCATTATTTTACTACATCTTATAAAGACAATTCAACTCTTTTGTACCAAATATAGGGCTATTCACTTCCAAAACAGGAATCTGGATGTCTATGTAGGCATATCCTTTCCATCTTAACATGTTACTGGTTGACATTATTATGCAAATATCATATTATAATTATGGTCATTTTCAGAGAATTCTGCCCATTTAGTTAGAGAGCAGTATGATTTTAGATGTATGGGTTTGAAATAATTAAAAGAAGTCTGGGACTTTTTCAGAGAACTAGGCCTGGAGGGAGTACTGGGAAATTGGAGTGTGAACTGGTTATACCCAGTTTACTTTCTCCAAATTTATGAGTCATAAAAAGCAAACAAAGAAAGCTGTCATCATCATACCAACCATGTTGTCCAAGTCACTCTATCAAAAAAAATTACCGGAGTTATAATTGCATTATTATTAACTGAAGCAGTATTTGGAGTTTTGAGCAGAAAATTGGCAGTATTGTACTATGCAATTCTCAAATATAAAATAAAAAGCCTATGAAACTCATAGTTTAAACGAACAAACAAAATAAAATGCTCATGCTTCTCTGATAAGAAGCCACAATTTTATCTGCTTGGTTTATATATTCTAGTATGAATTATCTAAATATTTCCAATGCAAGATCACAGCCTTGGATCTAAGGAGAATAGATTTTGGCCTATTCAGTGGCCACTATGGAAAAACCACAGAATCATAGATTGCCTTGGTTTGGAAGGGATCTTTAAGATCATCTAGATCCAATCTCTCTGCTATAAGCAGGGACACCTTCCAGTAGACTAGGTTGCTCAAAGCCCCATACAGCCTGGCCTTGAACAACTCCAGGGTAGGGGGATCCACAACCTCTCTGGGCAATCTATTCCAGCATCTCACCACCCTCATAGTTAAGAATTTCTTCCTAATATCTTGTATACCCTCTTCCAATTTAACACCATCTCTCCACATCCTTATCGCTACATGCCCTTATAAAAAGTGCCTCCCCAACTTTCCTGTTGTCCCCCTTCAGGTACTGGAAGACCGCTATAAAGTCCTCCCAGAGCCTTCTCTACTCCAGGCTGAAGAGCCTGAGCTTTCTCAGCCTGTCCTCATAGCAGAGATGCTCCAGCCCTCTGATCATCTTTGTAGCCCTCCTCTGGACCTCTTCCAACAACTCAATGTCCTTCTTGTGTTGAGAGCCCCAGAACTGGACACAGTACTGCAGGTGAGGTCTTACAAGAACAGAGCAGAGGGGCAGAATCACCTCGAGCCTGCTGGTCACACTTCCCTTGATGCAACCCAGGAAATGGTTGGCCTTCTGTTCAGCCTCCAGAATAAAAGGCTCAGGGGATCTTATCAGTATGTATAAAAACCTGATTTAGGATAGGGTGCAAAAATTCTTCTCAGAGGTGTCCAGTGAGAGAACAAGAGGCAATGGGGACAAACTGAAAAAGTTATAGGAAATCCAGCTTAACCATAAGAAAAATGTGGAAAAAACACTGGAAGTCTTTCCTTGTAAGACTGGATAGTCTTCATCCTCAGAGACCTGACCAGACATAGAGCCCTGAGAAACTTGCTCTGGCTAACCCTGATCAAAACATGGGTCAGAATAGATGGTCTCCAGAGGTGTCATGGTTTTATGATTTTCAGTTATTGGTATTCCACATCATAACATCATGTAGTGTATGTACCTGGTTCTCAGAAGAGAAGGACTACTACATTCTCCAGGGGACTTTGCTCCTCTGTTATCGTTTTCCAGTCAGAGGGAAAGATAAAAACTCACAGATCACAAGACCTTGCTCTCTTTCCGCCCGTCTCTCATCTCAGCAGTATCTCACTCCCCAGCCGTCTCAACGTCAGTATCAGTGTAAGGCCTACCTTAACTTTGGACACTCTCCCTCATTGTATTGGATTTATCAGCTTAAATTGTAATTATATTGTATTATAGTGTGTGGATTGTATGTCTGTGTTGTGGTTTTGCTGAATAATAAATGGGGATTAAAACTGGAAACTACCTAATGGTGCAAAAAATTAACATAGCCCCTACAGGCTTGGAAATTTAAATATGAGTTTGTACACACTGATATTCTGTGGTGTGTCATGTAAATTCATGTCCTATTTTTATGTCTTATTATGAGAAATGTTGCTTATTATAGATTAGAAAAAATGTTGCTTAATATAGATGAGAAAAATCTGTCAGATGTGATCAATGACTTCGTGTCTAAGATAGCAACCTTTTTGTAGCCACATGTAGCCAGATTTAATGAAACAAAGATTCACAACATCTTTCTGGTACAGGTGGAAAAAGTAAATTATTTTCAAGCACAGTTCTACAATTTTTAAATTCAGAGATACTGAGATGAGTAAGGCATAATTGATTAATATCTGTACTTACGTACTTTATAAAATGAAGAACCAAATTCAAGGTTAATCTTTTACTAAAGAGATTCCCACACTATAATGTGGGATGGGAAAAATAATGAATGATGAGGCAAGTCTAAAGCTGCTGAGCAAATACAAAATGTTGTAACTCTTAATATTTACAGAAATATTTTCAGGTTTCTCATAGCATTTCGGATTCGTAAATACAATTTCATCACCACAAACAACAACGTTCCCATATTTTACTTTTAAATGCTGTTACAAAAAGTTAAATATAAGGCTAAACAGTCCTACCACAATAACACGTGAAAGGTTCCAGTGTTGGTACATGAAATCTTAAGAAACTGGCTGTAAACACCAACAAAAATGACTGGTCCTTCTTTTCCTTGTGGAAAAAAACGAAACATAGACAGACAGCACAAATGGCAGAAAACAATTCTGACTTTCTTAAAAAATCTTTTTTCAAAAAAATGAAGAATTTTCATAATTGATATGAGTTGAGAAAGAAAAGGTTTCTTTATAAACGAAATCCCTTTGAAAAATGAAAGATTAAGTAGCCTGACAAAGAAGATCTAATAAAAGGCATAATATCCTCTTTCCCATCCAACTTTTAAGTCATCCATCATGACTCTAATACAAAATGCCTTGGTAATGGAGGACATTGAGAGGCGGAGTTACTGAATACCTTCTTTGCTTCAGTATTTATTGCTAAGATTGCCCATCAGGAATCCCAGATGCTGGAAATAAGAGAGCCTGGGGAAAGGAAGACTTCCCTTTGGTAGAATTGGATCTGGTAAGAGATAGTCTAGGTAAACTCGATGCACATAAATCCATGGGATTTGATGGGATGCACCCACAAGTGCTGAGGAAGCTGGCAGAAGTCATTGCCAAGATATTCTCTATCATCTTTGAAAGGTCATGGAAAACAGGAGAAGTGCCTGAGGACTGGCAGAAAGACAGTGTCGCTCCAGTCTTCAAAAAATGCAAGAAGGATGAGCTGGGAAACTACAGGCCAGTCAGTCTCATCTCTGTCCATGGAAAGATGATGGAGAAGCTTATTCTGAATGTTATCTTCAAGCAATTGGAGGGCAAGAAGATTATCAGGAGCAGTCAATGTGGATTCACCAAGTGGAAATAATGCTTCATCATTCTGGTAGCTTTCTATGACATCGTGACCAGCTAGGTAGATGAGGTAAGAGCAGTGGATGTTGTGTACCTTGACTTCAGCAAGGCTTTTAACACTGTTTCCCATAGCATCCTCATGGGTAAGCTTAGGAGGTGCAGAATAGATGAGTGAACACTGAGGTGAATTGAGAACTGTCTGACAAGCAAAACTCTAGATCCCTACAGCAAAGCTCAGAGGGTTGCAATTAGCAGCACAACCTAGTTGGAGGTCTGTTATCTAGTTTCCCCAACTCTGCTATGCCCTGGTGAGGCCACATCATGTCCCTTCCAACCCCTACAATTCTGTGATTCTGTGAAAAAAATAATAGGAAGAGATTTGTTCTGTAAGAGTCTAATATTTAAGGCAGGACATTTCTATCAAAGCTTTCCAAAATTCAGTGTCAGAATCTTCCTTTTCCTCAGAGAAGCAGAATAGAGAGCTGTGAGAACAGTCAATTGCACATCTCAAGGAGAAAGCCTCCCTGAAGTCTATTTTAACTGACTGTGCAAATAAATAAATAATCCACAGCCAGCTTAGGACTAGGTATGGTATACAGCAACCAAGAACAGCAGTCCTCCCTCTCTCTCCCAAAATCAGCAGTTTCTCTCTGCCTCTTTCCACAATGTAGAGCTCTACCAAAACTTCACAGACAAATCCTGCAATACTCACTGCTCTACAAAACATCACTTGGCTTTTCTAGTTCCTCATCCACCTCACCCTTGCAAATCATTCTTAGTCCTCTCTGTATGCGCCCCATGAATCTCTTCTGTCATTGCCACAAAATTCAGTTTTGCACTTGGGAGGAGATTTGGAATAGTGGAAGTGAATGTGAAGATTGAAAACCTTGAGTGGGTCCTGGCACTACATGAGAAATTGTATCATTCAGTGTGGAATGAGATCTGAAGAGCCCTATTCAGTCTATGAATCATTTACTCAAAAGACTACAATAGATACAAGGCAGAAAAAAGTATGAATACAGAATAAAAAATAAAAATGGCAGCTTCAATCCTGCAAACACTTATGCGTGTACCTAATGTAATGTGGCTGAATATTGATTTCAATGGGAGTGCTTATATGCATAAAGCAAGGCATATACATGCTTATAGGATCAAGGCCAAGATTGTTAAGTCCTGCAAGATGAGCTTTAATGACTGATAAAGCAACTTAGAATGCATAAAAATATGTTGAAGACATATTAAGGATGCCTGGGTGTTCTCAGCATTTATAAAATGGTATCTCTGCTCTCAGTATGAAAAATAATTTGTTAGAAAATTAATGACAATCCCTTAAAAAAATAAAATGTAACATAGCGTATGAGCAAGAGGAACACATGTGGCTAAATAGTTATACTTCCTGCTAGAATGTCACCATTTTTGTTAATAGGCAGCTATTGAATAACGCATAAGAACATTAGAATTTCTGTCAAGAAGGTGAATCATCCATGGAAGGCATTGCTCACAATAGAATTCATCCCACAAGTGCACAGACTGGGATTTGTGAAGCCAGTGGGTGCTTGTTTTAGACTCCACTGTACAGCTGAAACAAGCTCAGTTTTAATGTAGAGGAATATGCTGGCTGCATGAATTATCTCATGCTCTGTGGCACAGTACAGTTTGAAAGCTTGCTCTAACATTTTACAAAAATTAATTTTTTCTTCAGCTTTCTACATAAAAGAATGGATGTTAAACATTTTGTGGAAATGCACACCCTGATTTCTTCTTAAATGATCTCTCAGAGACTGTTTAATTGCATAACCAAAATGACAGTGTGGGACAATGACTGGTAATTTAATGCTGGAGACTTTGAAAATCTTAGTCTTAATTCCCTGCTCAGTAACAGCACAACTAATTTAGCAGTGATTAACATGGAAAACAGATCCTCATCCTGAATGCCTAACTGATACTGTTTTCAATTATGGTGACCGCTTTGGTCTTTAACGACATCAAGTGAGAACACAGTATTTGTGAGCAGTGCTGAGTTGACAGTGGAGAATATTCCAACTTTCCAGAACTTACAAGCCATGCACCTAAATCTTTTTTAGAAGTATATTGAGCATTTTTGAGAGCCAAGATGAGGGAAACTCAAGGAGTAGCCTGCAGGAAGAAGACAACACCCTTCCAGGGAATTAAACTAGGCTAAGCACAGAACAAAAACACAGATCCCTACAGGAAAGAGGCTGTAGCATCTCCAGCCCTGAAATTAGATGATGTAGCCCCTCTAGCTATGTGGTGTCTACACTGGATATTTTGTAGCTGACATGGAGGAACCTTCTGTGAATGTGAGATACTCGGTAAGAGTCTGTCCATACCTGAACATCTCTGCTAGAGTTACCATCCCCTGACTAGTATCTGGTGACAATGCAGGAAGCTCAATAGTAGGTCTTTAAGATACTTCCTAGTGCTGATTAGTAAGTGCTCACTGGATCAAAAGCAGTCCTGCAGCCAGCCCTCCCAAGCCTCCAGGAATACTTCTCAAGGTTGGAGTCTCCTTGAAGGAGCAAAGTATGGAAGAAGTGAATGGCCTAAATCTAGAAACTGCCCACACCACAAGTATCATTTCCCTTAGGAAGTCTGAAACAACAAAAATTCAATTCTACCAGGACCAGGTTAAGAAAGAACATCTCTAAATTGGAATTCACCACTAGAGAGAAACCAGTTTGCCCATAACTGTGTATGTACAACCTGGGTGCTCTGGAGTGAGCAATATAAGCCTAGAAAACCTCACAAGTCGGCAGGATGGATGCACACATCACACAGTGTCATAAATCCCTCAAAGAGCTGCAAAAGACCAGGCTTTGACACCTGTTCTGATGTACAAGACCAGGTGCTGAGGCATTCACATTGCTTTGGCATCAGTAGCCATGGAGGTGAAGTGTCCACCACCACACAGCATGCTTATACTTGCCTATCTGGGAAACTATCCTAGAGGCATATATTCCCTTTAATTATTTTTACTTAAAAGTAAATTCTGCTTTGATCTCTAAACATTTCTAGACCTGGATGCACTCTGGCTTACCTTTTCTTTCCCTGTCCCTGCTGTGTGCCTTCTTGAGACAACACAACTCTTTTCTGTAAATGCTGATTACAAGCTTTTTTTTTTTCTTTTTAGCTTGTAAAATGGCTGTTTTAATAAACCTTTTTTGTACTGCCCAGTGCAGATTTGTGGTGCTTTTCTTCTCAGATTACACTTTAACATAGTGTTCTTTGCTCTAGCCCTGCAATTTTCATCATGCCTATATTCTACAAGAAGAAAGAAAGAATATCAGAACATCCCAGTGAAATTAAACTGTTACTCCAGAGAAAACTGGAGGGAAAAAAAAAAAAAAAAGAGAACAGGGCTTCAAAATAGTTATGTGCTCTTTAAAACCAGATCTTTAGCTGATGAGAATCAGCATGCCTCTGCAGAAGAAGATGAAATGATGCCAAAACACGCCAGGCGAATATTTGACACTTGGCTGTGCGCAGCAATTCCCTGGTCTGCGGCCACTTTACAAACAGTCAAACTGGCAGTTTGCTCAGGCAGGTTTTCGACTTGTCCGTGGAACGGCAAGTATTTTCTCACCTCTCATCAGCATGGATCTGCAGCCAACATCTTTAAAAATCCATCCCAATGTCATTCAGCTCAAAGATGTTTGTATGAGAGCTGCTCTGAAAGTAATGCCTCCTATTTTATTATGCCTGCCCACCATGTCAGAGGCAGATGCTGGTGATACAGCAGTAGAGGCTGAACCCTCCCACCAATACTCCGTTACAATCTGTTGCCATGCCACAGATGGCAGCAGAGGGCAGCCTGACAGAATGGCGTCTGACATGGAAGTGCATATGAAGCAAAGGTGTGTATCTGAATTCCTCCACGTGAAAAAATGGCACCCACTGTCATTCACTGATGCTTGCTGAATGTTTATGGAGACAAAACAGAGGTGGTGGGTGGTGCATTTCAGCAGCGGCGACAGCAACAGTGCATCATCTTCACTGGTGGAGATTTTTCCAAGTGCAGCATGCAGACTCTTGTTCATCACTGGTGAAAATGTCTGGTTAGTGGTGGTGATTTTATTGAAAAATACTCTTTTGTGGACGAGAATTTGCTCTATCAAAGAGTTATTGTGCTCTTTGTATCTGTTGTAGTTTCCATGGAAATAAATAGGAAACATTACTTTTGGAGTGACCTAGTATTAAAAAAGGCAACACTTGAGATGAATTAGAGGTGAAGAGCCTTGCTGCACACTTGAACTCTATGTGTAGTTTTCATTGACAACAGCGTGAGCTGTGGCCGCAAATCAGTGCCCCGCTTTGTTATAGTGTAACAAATCTTAGCACACAGACTGCTTCTGTCAGAGCCAAAGTTTTCATACGAAAAGCACATTATCCCCTCAGATTCATGCAAAGATATCACCAGAGTTGCCGGATTACATGCTCAGAAAATCACTGGCTAATATGGACTATGCAATCCTGGAAAAAATCAAAAATTTTGCTATTTATTTGAGATATCAAGAAAAATATTTCCAAAATAAATATGTCCTAATTTTAGTAGCAGCAACTAAACCCTAACACTCTGTAACTAATAGGAATGTTAGTGACAGAACAAATGTGTCTGAGACATATTCAAAGAGTAATGCAAGGTCATAATACAAATTTCCCAGTACGTACGCTCAAAAGCACATTTTAATGGAATGCATTTAGGTACTCATAAGAGGGCAAGATTTTTTGCAAGTGTGCTAAACATCCAAAAACTTCTGGCTGTTTCTGTAACTAGATTTTCCAATGTCTCTGTTTTGCAATGCTGGGAACTTTTACAGACCTGAGACTCAACATTTCTAAAACATTGACTGAAGAATGTAACTAACTTGGTTGGAGAGGTACTCATCTCTGAGCGGGAATCCAGTAAGTAAATCCCAGTCATGGAGCACTCACTATTTGCACATAAGAAAATCCATTTTGTTACCACAACTTCTAACCATGAAATGGTTAAAAAATATTGAAGGGCCAGAAGTAACAGCGCTGAGTGCAAGAGTTAAGAGAGAATAGAAGGAGTGTGGTACTGTGCTCTGCAAGCTCAGCACTTCTTCAGATGTGGTCTGGCATATAGTTCATAAAGTCAAGCAAATCTGCTCATTTTAGTCATATATACAGACACATATGCACCAACAGAGATATATATATAGATTTAAAACTATCTTAGCAGTAAAATGAAGTACTATCACATACATCTTTAGGAGATCAGCAGAAACAACTAAATGAAGTTTTTAAAAAAACACAACATAATTGTATTATTATCGCACAAAATTGCTAGCTAATGTTTCAGGTATTGTTACATCTTGTGTCGGTTTTCTCTAAGAGGGCACTGCTGATGATATCGTTTGAACTTTCTGCTTCACTGTAAGTTTCTCATGATTATATTGTTTCACTAGAATTGATAGAAGTATGCTAACAGAAAATATTTCCATCCAAAACCATGATTTTGCCAAATAAAAGTCATTTCATGGACATAGATTACTTTGAATTATTTTGGCTTGAAACTTTTAGAGGTCTCTCTTGTAAATTCTGATTACAGAGACGAAAGAGAAAAACAGATGGAGAGGAAGAAAAGCAGAAGAAGAGAGAGGAATGCATGTGTACATTCATGTAGGAAAAAGAATTTTGGCACAGGTCTGGGCAAATCAATGAGAGGGGAAGATGTGAATTCCAGAATGTTGAAATACAGGCATGAAATTGAATTTTTCTCCTGAGGTCTTCTCCAGTTTTTCTTACCAATGTGCAAGATTTCTGGTTTTTCTGCATTCTTTCTTTTAAATTTCCATGGAATGTAGAATTTCTTGCACCATGTCAGTGTTCATGCATCCAAACGTAACATAAATTTTAGAGTGTCTATGGCAGCAATCTAGAGCAAGGTGCAGCAGGACAATATTTTTTAATCAGCCTTTAGCAGGAAGAATATTCCTGCTAGCCTTAGGATTGGGTAACATGATTTGAGGTGATAATTTGGGATGTATTTTTGTAAGCAGCATGAGATATCCCAACTCAACAGTGTGAGATTTAGAAGTGTGATAGACAATGAGGTGAACAGGTGAATCTCTGCACGTTGAGAAAAATGTGTGGTTTATCAATAAATATAGTAGATTTCCTTCCCTTTATCTTTTGTCTAATAAATAATGAAATGGGCATTTTTTTTAATGCAAAGGGAAACAAGACATTTAGTAGATCCCTCAGCAGACTGAAGCTTTTATGAAAGAGAGTGAAAACACTTGTGACTTTCTCAGACTGCATGAAGCAGCATCTGATTTTTCACACTGTGTCATGCCAGCTTAGAGTAATAAGAACCTACTGTTTCTACAGAAAATAGAAAATAGCATTTAACAATAAAATAAGTGCATCATTGGCTGACAGTGCCCAGTGTCACATTCTGGGTCATTCACATATCTATGAGGTGTTGCACAGCCCTTCCATAGTTTTTTTCCACCTCCTTAAAGCGGAGCAGTTATGTTCTGTTACTGAAAATAAATGTGGAAAGTCAAAGTTATTACACTTTTGAAAAGGATAGGCCCAAGAGCAGCCTATTTAGGAACTTTTATCCTGCTCATAAGAGTCTACCAACAATGATGAGCAGCAGCCATTTTTTTCTACCTACTCCTCTTTCAGTCTGTGCTTGTTATCTGCCCTCTCTTCAGCTTAGTTTCCATGAGCACCGTATAGAAATCATCCCAGTCTAATGGTAAAGATTCAGTTCCTAACAACTGATAAAGAGTCAAGGAAAATTTAGTAAAAATGATAGGCTGTGAATACAGTATATTCTTTGCCTGCAATTCATAATCATTGTGGCCCAGGACCTAGTCAGGATTCAAAAATGCTGGACATTTTCAGGGAGAGTAAATAACCAAGAGATATTACTCTACGTATGCATATGTATTTTAAATACATACATGCATATGTCATTATACATAGATGTGCTCTCAGAAGAAAGTTCTTGGATCTCAGTACAAGTACCCAAGGTCTGAGAAATACTCCTGCTGTGCTACTGTCCATCTGCATTAGATGTCATTCCTTTTAAGAATTTAAAACATGCAGCTTATTATAGCCAAAAGTAGGGACCTCACAGCCAGGCCAGATTGTACTGGATTTGTCAAAACCCTTCATTCTTCATGGTATTATAATACACTAAGATGATGATGATGGTGATACAACAAATAAACTAAGATATCAGCTTAGGAAGCTTACTAAACAATGCCAGGCTTTTTCACTCATGATTTACACTGTCGCTACCAAGGCCATAGGGTGAATACGGTTTAGTGCAGTGCAGCTGAACCCCATACTCCCTGTAGACCTTCTTCCCTTTCATTCTGTGGTTTTGGGGTGGCTAGTGCAAACACATAATGAGTTTTCTTTCTGGCATTCCCCAGATATTACCTACTCCCAATATTTGAGTTTACGCTTTGTCCAAACAGAGTTGAAATCATGCACGACTCTTATCCTAAAACCCTTGCTTATTATAAGTAGTAAATTTAGTGTCTTTCCTCTACTTTTTCCATTTGAAAAATTACATTCCTTATTAATAGATTGAGATCTCCAAAACTACCTGCAAATTATCTATTGACACTTTCTTTTTTCTTCTATTTCTTTTCCTCTGCAAAGCATTTCTCTGTTGCACAATTGCATTTGCCTGGGACTAGGGAAGGAGTTAGGTAAATCAATTTTAAGCAAACCATATATTGTATGCTTATATAGTTTCATTTCCAATAAATAACTTGGAATAGCTAGTCAACTTTACATGCAATCTTAATTTAAGTTTCATGTGCATAACGGAAGCAAGGAAAAATGGGATAGACTTGAGAACGGAAGAAAGATTATATGGCTACAAGCAAAGTGTGATGTAAACTCATTTACAAGGGCATCTGCATCTGTATGTCCAGTCAAGTGGCACAGAGAATTGCGAGGGGATTATTGATTTCAAAATGACTTAACTGCAGCCATGCAGTACTGAAAATACCTTATTGCTTCCCTTAGCTTCATGTACCAATTTGATCATATTTTGTGTATGTCTCAGCAGTCACAAATGTAAGTCCTGAAAATAAGGTGATTAAAAGGACAACAACTGCAAAAAGGAAAAAAATTAAAAAAAAAGAAGGAAAGCTGTCTCTCACCATATAAGAGACCAGGTTTGCTGGTTTACTCCTTAGTTGCAAAAGTCACAAATATACAAAAGGTGAGTGAAACAATTTAAATGTAGCTTCTTTAGGAAATACTGAACACGTGCTCTCTGAAAATCAAAGCCCTTCCAAACTCCATGGAAAAAACTTCCAAACTTTTAACTTCTGAAATCAGTATGGATACAATTAACTGAATGTATGCTTAGTACGAAGCTAAGAGAACTTTGAAATTGCTCATTGCAGGCTTTTAAAAGCATCCATGTGCACACAGACCTGTTAATCTTTTAAAACTATATTACAAGAGAAGGAGCAATAAAGAAGCATCGTCTCCCCTCACATATGGATTAAAATTTTTACACTGAAAGTAATTAAAATACCATGACAAATTAAGAGCTGATAAAAGGCCACAGCTGAAGATTTATGATCTTTATTTTTAAGCATCTTTAAGTTTTACCAAATGTACAATGCTCTGCATACTTCATTTCTAACATCTGAATCCAGTTAGAAATGATTTTCAACTAGCAGGGTGTTCCTTTGCATCAAAATGTGTAGCAAGATCTCTGTGTTACGCATGTCATCTTATGACAGTCAGTTAGCTCTCTTGATGAAGTGCATTAGGAAACTGTTTTAAAGAGCTTGCACCTTTTGTCAGAGTGGTTAAAAAAAACAACAACATTGTTTAACAGCCCTGTATGTCTTACCGTTATACTCCCCACCTTTTGCAAAGGTCAAGGAAGTGTCATTTTGTGACTGTACTAATTTATTCAGAAAGTGCAGCTTAACTCTTCCTGTGACTTGTTAAAATCATGACAACACCATATCGGTGCAGGGGGAGGCAGGATTCAAAAGTGTAGACAACGCACGTTTAGTGAGTAGCTTCTTAGTTGTGTCTTACATCAATCACTCCTGACATTTCCAAGGAGAAATCCTATCTGGACCCTAAAAATCTATTTCCTTTTCTCAGTGACAGCTGTGACTAAGGCAGGGCAGCTTGTACCATGCCGTTTTCTAATGATGAAGGCAGTCATTCAAGTCAACTCCTTTCTTAAAGTTGCAGCTATTATAAATATCTCAATATGAATTTTTCCCCCTTTTATTTACTCTCTGCACATTTCGAATAGAAATCAGTTTTATTTGGCCGGTTTACAGAACTACCTCTAGAGGTCCGCAGTAGAAATCAAAGCCTCTGGTTTCTGAAAGGTAAAGCTGGTTGTGTCTCAGCACCTGGTATTTTTACAGAGCAGAAAAGGAATCATAGTGCCAACTTGTCATCTGGAGCCCTCCTCACATCGCTTTGTATAATGTGAATGGGATGTGAGAGTAGTTCAGTGCCTTATGCTATATTAGTGTTCTGTTCAGGGCAGTGTAGACTCAAATCTCATTAAATATGGTTGTTTGAAATGACTTAGACATTGAATGGCATTGGGTCTGTATTGTCAGCACTTACAGTAGGTCCAGAGGCTCATTGTCTGGGTTGTATCAATGCACAGTTTCTCTACCTTTCTTCACTTATCTGAGAAATACCCACACTAGTTAAAATTAGAAATGCTCTGACAGTGGATTATCTGCTGCTCACTTCTACCCATAGGTGATGGCAAAAAGCCCTGCTTTTTATTGAGATAATAATTACCAGTTCTTTGGGGAAAGAAAATGATCTATCCTTTTATTTCTGAAATAATGCAACACAGACCTCCTTGTCACATGATTCAGGACTCAATAACTAGACTACAGGAGACAAGAACAAGTACAGTACTACATTAGAAGTTAAAAACACTCCCTTCTTTTCCCCTCAGCTCTCACTAGGCTACTAAACTTTATACCAGAGCCATTCACTGGTTACCGAACACTTCCCAGCACTTCAGCATTAGAAGTTTTTTCTTCTCTTTATGAAGGGCACTGTAATTCTATTGAGCCTCAGATGGGTTTTCAAAGTCAACCTGCGGTCAAGTGCATGAATCTCAAACAAGATCAGGACACATCTGGAGGGCTGTGCATTACTGTCCTAGTCTATTAAAAAGCAACAACAACAACAACTGCTTAGGAGTTCCTGGGGCTGAGCCTGACAGCAAAAACAGATGGATCAGACTTCAGGATTTAATTTTCAGATGTGATTCCCCCATGCAGATGAACAGTTGGCACAGTTTATGATCTTAAAATAAGTTAATTTTTTGAAAAGTCAAATTCTGTTCTAAGATGGTGTACAAGACAACACAAGTTTTAAGAGAATTTTTTCTGACAATATGCATACTGTACTGTATATCACAAACTTTATGCGGTGTAATGATTCAACTGGAATAAGCCCACCAAGCCCCACTGACTCAGGAGTGGCTGAGACAATTTTGATGCATACTGCTCTGGCTGCTCATCTTTCACCCATGTAACAGGTTTGCCTCATTTTAGCTCCCGGAGCAAGCAGCAAATTAAAGTTCATTAACTTTATACCTCATTCTACTGACTCTGATATACTTTAGACAATTTTCCCTGATTAAAATGTTTGCAAATAATGACAATTGAAAACAGGAAGCCTGAAAATAGCCATACCCAAATGATCAGATTCGAAGTAGCTAGTTCACATACTTGCTTCCTTAAAGGGGACTAGGAAAAGTTATTCATTGTTTATGACAGAAAGACAGTCTCTCTTAAACTTTATTCATGACAAAATCCAGCTTGCTAAGTAACTACATATCACAGTTAGCTGTATTTGGAGCCCAGGCCTGCACAGGCTTGTTCTGATTTTGTTGTTTGTTTTGTTTGGTTGGTTGGTTGGTTGGTTGGTTTTTTTTGTGCTTGAAGAACTAGGCACATGTTCTCAATATGAGTATGTAGTGGAGACTGCTTACTTAAATACATTCACACATAGTACACCTACAGTTACACACTTACACACACAGTCTGCTGCATGCATCATTATTACACCACGGGGTAAGCTGAGAAAGAGAATGAATTTTATCTATTTGCCTGAAGAAGAAGGAATTATTTCATAAAAGCCATCAATTAATCCTGCACTATGCTTCAGATTTAGTGCCTGAATGTATTCTGAAGTTTTCTCTTTCCATTTGTTGTTTCTTAGTATCTCTTCTTATATCTTATTTTTGATACGCTTTAATGTCCTTTCCTGAAAGTTGTGTGAATAGCAAATATCAGACTAAATTCCAGACTGGATGATGCATCTTTGGATTTTATCAGTTATTTGAGGCTCAATGCAAGCTGCCCAAAATATAATACTTAGTTTATAGTGATACTATAACCCCCTTTTTTGCATAATCCTCACAAGGTCCTGGAAGACAAACTGCCTGCAATACGTGTGCCTTGCACTTTGTTAAAATAGGTTTGACTGTCATACACACCTGTGTAATTACTGTTGAAAAGATGAAAGCACAGATGAGACATAAGCAGAGTCTAGATCTATAATCTCTTTCCTTCTCTGCTTCAGTTTTGCAATAATTCAGCTCTTCATGACTCCATACTGTTTTTATAATGGCACATGTGGAAACATAAACTATTGAAACACTCAGATCCGTATCAGGACTTGCCTACCTTTCAAATAAGTCAAGGGAAGCTGAAATGCAAAAATAAACAAAAAGTATCCAAGAAACAAGTTTTTGCAGCAGGCTAAAGGCAAGGGTTATAATTTCGTTAGCAGCAAGGTCTATCAGTTGTCACTTAAAAAAACAACATTTGTCAAAGAATTACCATCTGCGATATACACTTTTTAATGGTAATTGGTGCAGGAAGAATTTGTATGATCTCAGCTCCTCTAAGTTTTAGCTAAGTGCTATCACACTCTCATTGTATTTAAGGTGAAACAAGTCTTTTATAAGAATATATTACCCATTATTCTTCATTTCCTGTTGTACCTAGTATTCCTTCAATTAGCCACATGTGTCAAAGCTAGACTTAATGATAGCTAATCTTCAAGCAATGTCTGTTAATTTTATCTGTCTGTGTCTGGATCAAGATAGAGAGCAGGCAACTCCCCATTAGCTAATATATCCTTCAAGCTCAAAAGCCGAAGAATAAAATACAAGAGAGATGTAGACTCTTTTTTCTGGGAGAGACAGTAATCTCAGCTAATCATGTAGTATCATGTAGTCATCTGCTCCAGCCTGCATGAACTAGAAAGACACAAACATTAAGTAGGAAAAATGATGTCCTGTTTACTCCAATAAAGAGGTAGAGAATAAAGTAGCAGCTTTATGAATATTTCTTTTGTTTTCATTTTATGCCAAGTTCCTTGCAGGAGGAGGATGATTCTCAGATTGGGAAGAACTATCATTTAAGAAATAACCTCAGTCTTTATTTAGAAAGGGAGAAGAGCTCTCCTTATTTTCAAGAACTCTGGAGGATGAATGAACAAAAAATAAGACCAAGGTAGTCACAAAACTGACCTGCAGTGCAGTGACCAAGTTAGAATTTTCCTCAAAACCTGGACTACAAGCAAAATATAAGTAGAATTTAACAGAGCCCAATCATCTGCAAGCATCATTTGCAGATTATTGATGCCAATCTAGAACTGTAAAAGTCAAAGGTCTAAAGGCTTTTGTAATCTAGTGAATGTGGAATGTAACCTCTGTGCTCATGGCAGGAATCTGCCCTCTACTACCTGAAAGAACAGTGAAATGTCAATATATAAAATCCAAACTGCAATGCTTATGAAAATCCTTGTGTCTGAAAGTTTGCAGTAGCTGTGGTTGTCATTAAAAAAAAAAAAAAAAAAAAAAAGCAGTTGAGACAAAAATATTTTTTTTAATATTTAAAAGTAAATGACATCCTCTTACTTCTCCTTTCCTCAGATGACATTTATTCTTATCACCAGTAGTATCTTATCAGAATGCACTAGACATGTGGCAACAAGGCAGGAAAGAAATGTCCTTCTCCTACCAACAAAGCAGTTTAATATTTGTAAATCACGCCTCAGCACAATTTTCCAAAAATAACAAGTAGTTCCAATTCATTACACTTAAAAGAATCTGATTTTCAAAGCACAGGTGCTCAAAATTTTGAATCATCTCCTTCCTCCAGCTCCAAATATCTCAGAATTCAAGTGCTCCGACTTTACTATCTACAATAACAAATTGTGATCAAAATATCTTTCATCCCAGTTAATACAGAAAACAACTCAATTGCAAAGAAATTAATGGCTACCTTAATATTAGAACAACATGTATAAGACATTTTTGACCAACAGAAAATGAGTTTAGACCCCCAGTACCAGAAATATACTGGAGAGTTACAAATGTACATGGTTGCATTTTAATAAAGGGTTAAAAATAAAGTTTTGCTGAAGTTTTGCTGAATACGTGTATTCATCTTAAAGGGCAAGAGCATTACACATCTTCAGCTATATTTCTTGGCCAGTAAAAGCTTACTCAAAGTGAGAATTAAAAAATATGCTCTAAAACAGCCTCTTGCTTATGAGTACATTCAACAGTTTTTCTTCCAATGGAGTAATTCCCATAAAGAACATTGTGACTTACACTAATTAGTTAAATTGTCTGTTTCTTCTCCACACTTTGTGTTGAAGTAGTTGCTTTATCGTAAAGTAATTGGTTCAGGGGTTAATCCCAGGCTTTCTTTCTGTCTCAAAGAGGAGCACATACAAATATGTCCACTCTTTAGAATGTTATCACAGTGCCCTCTCTTGTCAAAAGTAAATCAAGAGGGACTAACAACAGATAAAGGGTCTGGGATTTTTGGTGGGGGAGGGAAAGAGATGTTTTGTTTTGGTTGGCTGTTTCCTAAGCGTTCTTTTTACATGCCAGATTAAAATGTAACTTTCTCTCCAAAGACTCACTAAGCAGAGACACCTTAATGAATTGCTTAGATGTGTTGCTAAGCTGCATACCAGGAACAGACATTCAGGAAACTCACACCAGAATCACATATGTTTCATAGCATCGCATTTTATCCTTAATCCTGAAATTCAATTATTTCCTTTAAACTGGAACAATAATTATAAGAGTAATCCACGTCTATGACACAAATTCACTTAACGTGTAAGCAGGTGCTTAGGAAATTATAAAATTTAAACTGTATAAACACCTGTAAACACTAGTAGTAATTCAGAGACTTCAGAATGGGAAATTTCTATGCTGTTAGGTGATGTTAGACAGATTTAACAGAAAACAAAGATGCTAGTTTTCATTTAGTACATAAAAACAGTGTAATTTTCAATAAAAAATAAGATTTTGTTTTATTTGTGAAATCTGCAGAGTAAATAAGTCATAGTGAAGACGTCTAAAATGAGAATGAAGATTGATAACATGGAATGGCACACCTGAAGGAAACAGGTTGCTTTATGGAGAAATTAGGATTTAAGGTATAGTCTTTTCCCTGTGCTTCTGTTGGAATACAGAGAGGTGGACATGATTGAAATTTGCATTTAAATGGAAATGGTTAAAGGTAAAGGCACAACGTTTAGAAAAATGAGAGTATCCATTTTTCTAAGACGGAGGCATACTGTTATTGTATACCATTAAGGTGTCACAGAGTCTAAAAATGTTTAGAAATATTAGACACTGCTACAGAACAAAGAACAGGAAAATGCCATTTGGAAATGACTATACACTGTGAATGAATCTGACCAAATACTACATCATATACAATTGTCTTTAATGTTTTCTGCTGCCATTACCTAATGTGAGTCCTGTTCACTAAACAGTAGAAGATCTATTAGATAGTTTTCTGCGACTTTTCAACTGCAATATAATCCAGAATTCATTCATCATTCTATCCTGGTGATTTCTGCAGATCTTTCTCCATAGGACACCACCAGACCCTAAAATGTTTGCCTGGTGCACATTCTGAGAACACATTGTGAATTTTAACTGCATCATGTGAAAGCCCTGATGTGTTTCCTTGATACCAATGAGGAAATACACATTTTGCTGAAGATAATGAAATACAGGATGCAACGAGTCTCAGAATTGTCCACATTTCATGTTGATGGGAAAATGCCTTAGCAAATATTTGCATGTGAATCTGAACCAGACACAGGAAAATACTGCAAAGAGGAACAGCAGAGGACAGAAAATCTGTCTCCATCTTCCTTTCTCAAACAAAAAGACAGGAAATAAATCTTGCATATACGCGTTCTATATAATCATACACAGAGGTACAAATAAGTGAGTATTATATATCTATGTAAATAGAGAGTATAAATATGTGTATATGTATATGTGAGTGTATCTAGATATTAATAGATTCTTTTGCTAAATCACCCTACTTTAGGTTTAAATCTGTCCATACCTAATTCTTTAATGGAAGTGAAACAACATGAGTTCTGAAAAGATTTTGCTACTTTTTTTTTTTTTTTGATGGCTTTTCACTGTTACAATTTTCTGCATCTCTCTAGCCTTTTCTCTCACCTTTTCTCACCTTCTCTAACTTCTTTTACTCCCTAATTTTACAGAAATGTTTGTTCTTTACCTCAAAATAGCATTGGTGCATACAGCTAATGTGAGAAGGTACTGAAATCTCAATCAGCTTGATCATTTCTTAGAGCATTTCTCAGAGCATTTCTTTTCTAGGAGGAAACAGAATAAACCAGAATTGGCTACACTAAAGCTCCAGATAGATACCAGTATTAACTGTCACATCTCAGTTCAGATTTGTATCTTCCCCTAGCCTTCCAAGGAATTTAAACAGTGTTAGCCTTACTGAATCCATACAGGTGAGCTCCCTTTCATTTACCTACTTTTTGTCTATACTGATAAAAAGGACTTCTCTGCTTTTCTGGTAAAGAAAGGCAGTGGCATTTCAGGCTGTTCAGCTTTCCTTCTGCTGAGGCAACTATCTACAGAGTGTAGGGCTGGGAGTTAGCTCATGGGGAACAGTACTTGTACTTAGGCAGTCCCTTCCATCTCTGACATTTACCCAATGATAATAAATCCATATCCTCTTCCCCTCATCTGTGGTGTTCATGATAGAAATATAGGCAAAGTAAGGATGTTTTTCATTCTCCTTTTGGCTAGGATCAATCTAAAGAAACAAGATTCACTGGTTTATGGCTAATATCTGCTAAGCCACAAGAGTATATTGATAAATCAGCTCAAGGTTATACCAGTGAGGTTTCGTCCTTACAGGGATGAATCATGGGAAAACAAACTTTAGCTACTTGCAGAAACAGTGGCAATGGGGTGTCAATTGATCTTTTCTGCATTGTTAATACCAGAGGAGATTGGTATTACATATGAGACTGAGAAGAATATTTACTCAATCTTGAATGCATTTGGTAAGGCAGTTAGGAAGAACACAGTGCCAACCAGAATGCCATTCGATGAAATGAAAACACCTTCAGCAAGATCTACTTTGCAGATATCCAAGGTGTAAAGGTGTGTACCATGGCCCCCAGTGGAAGACAGATCAGCCATTTTATGATTAACTGTTCTTCTTGTTCTTGTACATCTGGTTCCATTAGGACTGACTGTTAGAATAAGACAGGCAGATCTGCAGACTCTTAAACTAGGTGATTACTGTTGAGGAAAAAGAAAAATGAAGGGAAGGGAAGGGAAGGGAAGGGAAGGGAAGGGAAGGGAAGG